>NC_068290.1:16537562-16845062 GCF_025860055.1 Xyrauchen texanus
CTGATCACACATATGCACGGCTCCGAAGAAAGAATCTAACTAACAGATGCACGATTCCCTCCTTTTATACCCGTATGTCAGGGGGAAGGACATGCAAATTCTGTTCGCCAATTTCTCATTGGAATTTTCTCAAAATCAGAGGTAACCGTGGCTCCCGAAAGAAACACATAGTGTCACTTCAATCGACACAACATCGATTGAGTGACAGACGAGTAAATTCAGTGTGTAAACAATTGGGAAAACTGTAATGTATTCTGTTCATAAAATGTTTTCCCCCAAAAAGAAAAGCAGTTTCTTAAAGTTAGCTTATTTAAAACCGTTCTTGGTTACGTTTGTAAATAAAACTAAATATGAATTTTTTGCATATGTCATATTTGTTGTTTTTAACTTGCATTTTAATTCACATGTAATCAATTAATCTTTTTTTTTTTTGTGGGATAGAGTACTCTACTACAAAATTACTTGATAATGCCCATCCCTACTTTTGTTAAAAAGGTAAAAGAGGTAAAATAGAGGTAAAAGTTTTAATTTTAGATTAAAATCATGCTTCTCTCTCTTTCTAGTCCCATGTAATGACAGCACTGAAGCACCTGATGGTGATAATAAGACAATAATCATTATCTCCATCATTATTATAATTGCTGTGGTCATTGGCAGCGCCATCATCATCATCATCATCTGTTGTAAATGAAATGCAGTGACATGCAGCAAATAATTTGAGGTAAAAAAAAATTATCTTTAAATGATCTTAAAGATGGGCCATATACCAAAACTTGCAGATTGATCATTTTCAGCATGTTGACTGTTACTTCTCCACTGTGGCCTATTGAAATTAAATAATACATATTATCTCCTAATTTTCTCGTTTTAGGCCCGTTTGCAGTACCAAACCATGAAACCTCAACTGCTGAACTTTATTCTCACGATCGATGCCCTTCAGCCTTACATCCATTTATCTTTCTTGCATTCTTGTAAAAAGTAATGTGTCTTACTTTGTCACTGCTTGTCCCATGCTTTAATCATGACCAGGTTCTTCTGAATTTTCACCTGTGATAGAGGTTAAACTTTAGCAAGAATTTTCTTTTTCTTTTGGAGAAAGAGATTTATTGGTGTGCTATAGGGACTGTGGAAGTTCCCTTAATATTATACATATCATATTTTTATTATAGTTAATAAATATTTGATATATTATTACTTTATATTACTTTATATACTTTATATATGTTATATTATTATTATATAAATTATTTGTTATAATAATATATTATTATATGGAGTTCTAACAAATGTTTGAGAAGAGCTTGTTCATCTAGTCCTGTCAATGCCAACACAAGGATACTTGCATCAATCCCATGAACATTTTCTCGCATCCGTCCCCCACCCCAAATCCACATTTATTTCTAGTATCTCTGTATATGTATATTATATATAATATAACTTTAAATTATTGTTAGTAATCCAGGGAGAAACTCTTGTTGATTCAAGTTTATACTTGAGCCTCTCCATTACTGACATCAAACCAAATCTGTTAACATTTTACCACTTTTAGGGATTAGATGACGATGTGAAATCGTTAAATATTGGTTTGTTATAATAACTGAAATATAATATATAAAGATAATTAACCTAATTCAATATTATACTATTTGTAACAATATTAGAAATGTTGAATAATAGACAATATACAACACAGTAATAATAATATACTGTACTTTAGCAGTTGGTATGGCACATTATTTAATCTGTAAAGAATAATCATTCTTTTTATGTGTATCTTGTACGTACATAAAATTTCATGAACTCAATAAAATTTTACAATTTTACCGAAGACATCATGTTTCTCTCTCTTGTTTAACTGCAGAAACCTGAATATCTTGTTAATTATTATTTGGCTTGTATTGTCAGTATGTCTATGTTTACCTTTCTCTATGCCTGTATTGTGTGTTATCTCTGTCTAGAATTATATTTAAATACATATCAAGAACTATTCATATTTACAACTATTCTAAATAGCACTTTGGCTGAACATGATTCAGTCATGGACAGTGGTTTCACGTGATTGAAACAAGTTATCTTTACAAAACAGAATCAATTTAAAATGGACCATGTAAAACTAACTTGAAGTAATGGTTTTCATTTAACTTGAATCAGTTATGTTCTCCTACATTTAAGGCTTTTGCTTGTTTATCCTACATGTTTATATCACTTTAGATGAAGTGGATTAGGTCAAGTTACTAGAACTAGGTATAATGCCAATTATAAATGTCAATTCTATTTTCTCATTCTTCAGTGACTGTCAAACGAGATGACAGAGGCAGCACACAGTATAAAACTAATCCATTTATTGGAAAAAGGTTGTACATACCACATTCAAATCTTAAGGGAATACAGGTTCAATACAAGTTTAGCTCAATCGAAAGCATTTTATGTCAGTGCTGATTACTACAAAATTATTTTGACTCATGCTTCCTTTTCTTTAAGTGAGGCTGTAACAGTTAAAAGGATGGGTATAGAGGAGGCAGGAACTGGCTGAACAGTAAACGTAAGGTTTAATGTAAATGAACTTAAAACAACATAAAACATAAACACACACATGCAGCGTGGCCACATGCATCTCTCAAACTGGCACTTCTGGCTCTCCTTTATCTTGCTCTCCCGGCAGATCAGCTGATTCAGCGCAGGCTGTGCACCATCACCCTCCTTAACCACTCCTCCCCTGGCGGACAGCAGCAAGTCCTCCGGCCCCTAGTTGAGGGAACCGCACCTCCCTGTCTTCGGCAGATGGCCATAGTTCCTCCAGCACTCGGTGGCCGGCAGTGAGCACTCCGTCCCAGGCAGACGGCCGTGGCTGCTCCCCTGGCAGATGGCAGCAGTGAGGACTCAGCAACAGCGCATCTCTCCTCCCTCCTGGGTTTTGGCACCACTGTAAAAATTAAAAGGACAGGCAAGGAGGTGGCAGGAACCAGCTGAACAGGAAATGTAAGATTTAATGATATAAATGAACTGAAAACAACAAGCAAACACACACATGCAGCGTGGCCGTGTGCCTCTCTCTCTCTCTCTCTTGATGGCTCCCTTTATCACCTCCATCACGGCCCGGCCTCACCCTCCGATGCACTTACAATGGAAGTAAATGGAGCCAATTTCTGGATGTTTTAAAACACTGTAAACTAACTAAGTTCTACTAACTTAAAAAATTGAGGCAACTGATTTACTTTTACAAGTTTCAAAACTTAAGTCTCAAGTATGCATAACTTCTTTTTCTCAGAAACTATAAATTAAAAGTAATGTTTAAATATGCAATTACTAATGTTTATTTTTAATTAACCACAACTCAAAATTTTAAAACTTAAAAAATATATGTTTTTGAAATCATGAATATGCTTTGAATTAACTTGTTTTTTAAGCCATGTTAACTTAATAATTAAACTATATAGTTTTAGGTGACTTGAAATAAGATAGTAGTATTACTGCAAACTGCATGTTGTAAACATATTTAATATAAAAAGACAAGGAACAATTACTGACAAAACATGAGGCACAGCACTGACACTGAAACAATATTGACAGTATAAATTGTCTACAGCTGCAATATTATTAAAAAAATTGTTGAACATTCTTCAGTGTTAAAACCTTATAAAGCCACCTGTCTTTAAAACTTTTTTGGGTAAATCAGATCCAATTCATAAATCAGTCCAAACGTAAAAATCTGAAAAGCCTGAGCAGGTGGATGATGACTCAAAAACAATGAAATTTCATACACATCTGGGATGGCATGAGGGTAAGTAAATAATGAAAGAATTTATTTTTGGGTGAGTTATTCCTTCAAGTTTCAAAAATGGTTCAATGCTTTAGAAATGTGTGAATAAAGTAATTTCCCCCGAATGTTTTGAAGAATCTTGAGGCATCTTCTCTCAGCAGCACAGGAAGTGCAAGAAGCACAGTGGTTCGACTTGTGTGGACACTATGTTGATCCTGAAAGTACATTTTTAATGTAGTGTTAAATGTTGAACATTGTGAATTATTTAAAATCCTTCAGTTCCCAACAAAAATCCATAGCTTTTGAAACTTCACAATAGACTGATACTTTCCCATCTTAGCCATTTTTGGCTCTTTCCAAGCAGATTTTTGGGGAAAGTCTGCAGAATTCAGTGGATGGGATTTAAACTGTGTTAATTGAACCTGAAAGAACTGTACATTTAATGGTTGCTAAAAGAAGGATCACGACCCGGCCCCGCCCTCCGCCCTGCCACATTCGTCCCTCGTTCTCTCAGGCTGGGGAGCCCCCGGCCTGACGTACACCCCCCCCCCCTTTCCCTGGGGGAGGGCGCGCCTTCTGCGCTGTCTGCCGGCAGGTCATCCCCATCTATCTGGATGAGGGAGGAAACAGAAATAATTAAAATGGGGGGTACTTCCTGTAACAGTGTAGTACCCCCCAAAATAAAACATTTAAAAGAGGGAAAAGGCCAACGCAGAGCGACAGAGAGACCCTCCACCCTCTATCGGACGACAGCCGCGCCTCTCTGGGCGGATCCGAGGCAGTCCTCCAGCCCCTGGCGGATGGAACACCCCGCCGCGTTCTCGGGGAACAGAAGGGGTCTCCCCCGCCCCTGGCAGCAGTTCTCTCGTTCCAGGCGGTCGCCAGTGAGCCCCTCCCCGCTCGCGGTCGGCGGTCATAAACCCCGCCGTGTTTCAGCGGCCGGTAGGCGACTCCTGCGCCCCTCCGCCCTGCCACAGTGATATAAATATAAATTATATAAAAATATATATATATAATATCTAAAACAGTCACTTACGTGTTCGCGTCTTTTTCAAGATGTCGTTTCGTGAAGGTGCGTACACACTGCCAGCGACATCGCTGAAATTATGAAGTTGCAACAAATTCTGAAAAAAGCTACTTAAGTACAGTAACAAAGTATTTGTACTTTGTTACTTTACACCACTGGGTCAAGCCCACTTGCAACATATAGTAATAACAACAGAATCTTTTTTGTTTTGTTTCGCTATTAACAATTTTTATTGATTCAAAATTGCAAATTAAATAGACATGACAGAATTCACAGAATACATTTATATGGGATAATAACCCTTCCCCCCAAACATTCCCCCTCTCTCTCTACTTCCCCTCACCGAGAGCCTTCTAAAATGGCTAAATAGCTGCCCCATTTCTTGTCATCTCCAACATCTCCTCAAATGCCACCATCTCTATGAACCGCCTTAAGTGCCTCCCAAGCCACGCCCACAGAGGCAGTGCCGGTCCTACCCCATATGGCACCCTAGGTGAGAGCCTCCAGTCACCCCCCAGTAACATGATAAAAATGTATATAATAATTTTTACACAAAAAGTACAAATTATTTTATAATTAAATATATCAGAAATGGGTATAAACTGAATCAAAACATTAATAGAAACAATGTTGGGAAGAAACACATCATGGCTTAAGTAGGCATTGTGAATTGGTGTCACCATATATAGAAATAAACTGAATGTGGGGGGACTGGGTAGCTCAGCGAGCAAAGACGCTCCTGGAGTCATGAGTTCGAATCCAGGGTGTGCTGAGTGACTTCAGCCAGGTCTTCTAAGCAACCAAATTAGCCCGGTTGCTAGGAATGGTAGAATCACATTACAGGGAATCTGGGGCCCAACAAGTACACCATGATTTTGTAATGTTTGTGTTTTTTTTTTTTATTTATTTGATTTTATTGCAAAACCAGCACCAAAGCATTCATTTGTGCTTATTTTAAGAGCATCATTTGAAAATTTTCCTTAGTAGCCTACATACTGAATATTGTGTAGCATTAATGAAACTATGGAATGAAAACATACTGCCACTTTTTCACATTAGGACACAACACCAGATGAAGTTTATCAAACTTATCTTTCTCAAAAGCCTGCTGTGGCAGTATCATGATACAGTGATGATACAATACAATCAGAATGATAAAGTGATTTCACCTGACTAGTATGTGTTCACACTTTCCCAGGTGCTGCTGATATGATTAGTAAAATTATGTTGGCTGGTCATTTTGTGCCAGGACCAAAAAACTGTGAAATTTGGGTTTTTGTGATAAAGTAAATTTTTTTGGCCAATGAAGCTTTTTGCAATTATCTGATCACTCTGCAAAATAATCTAGAAACAATGTGAATCAACACCAACAGTGAGGTTAATGTGTTTTTTTTTTGTTTGTTCTGTGGGAGGTTTGGGGTTTGTTTGTTTGCCCTAATGTTAGAATGTGGTCTTTATAATTTTGTTTTTGACACACAATCATTTTTTTCTAATATGTCAAAATATCAAATGTTAATATGAGTGGATTATCTAGTGTCCACTCATAAGTGTGGGCTTAATCGTTTGAAGTGCTTTGTTTTACTTCACAGTAAAACATGCTTTAAAAGACAGAAGACAAAAAGAACTCTGAATGAAGTGGATATTTACTTGCAATTTATTGAAACAAAACCTGCATCTGCATTCAATCATAATGTGCAAATGCAGTCTGTGAACGATTGTCTACGATTGCGCGGGTAAAGACAATTTCTAAAGAAAAGTATCAATATTTTTATATTTCAATATTTCAAAGCCAATACCATGTTTATTGAACATGTTCCTTAGAGTTGCCTACCATTTAAATACCATAATATATTGTAAAACATTTTGTAAAAACAACCATATAAGAGCAGACTGATTGCTGTAAAAGGAGGGAAGAAGTGCTTCCAATCATTGTGTTCTTGTTAGCAATTGTTACCTCTAAAGAAAGACATGCAGCCATCATTGCTTTGCATCAAAATGGCCTCACATGCAAGGAAATTGCTGCAAAGAACATTGCACCTGACAGAACCATTTACCGGATCATCAAGAACTTCATGCAACACTGCCATGAATAAAGAATGGTATCAAAACATCCTGCAAGAGCAACTTCTCCCAAAGATCCAAGAGCAATTTGGTGATGATCCGTGCATTTACCAGCATGATGGAGCACCATGTCACAAGGCAAGAGTGATAATGAAGTGGCTCGGAGATCATTACATTGAAATTTTGGATCCGTGGCCAGGCAACTCCCTGGATCTTAATCCCATAGAAAACATGTGGACAATCCTCAAAAGGCGAGTGGACAAACAGAAGCCCACAAATTGTGATCAAATCTGAGCACTAATAAGGCAAGAATGGATCGCCATCAGTCAGGATTTGGCCCAGAAGCTGATATCCAGCATGCCAGAGCGAATTGCAGAGGTTATGAAGAACAATGGCCAACACTGTAAATATTGACTCTTTGCATAAATTAAGTGTTTTTGCCACTAAAAGCTTTTAAAACGTACGAAATGCTTATCATTGTTTTCCAGTATACCATAGAAACATGTGAAAAAAAAATTCAACAAATACTGAAGCAGCAAACTTTGCAAAACACAAAATGTATGTCACTGCCAATACTTTGGCAAACGGCTGTATGTCTACGAGAGCACGCATGACAACTTTGCCATTTAATTGCTCGAGTCTTGTGCTTCTATACCAATTTTTTGAGACAGAATTACATAACAGAAAATAATCTACAGTATAAAACAAACTCCAGCCAATATGAACCATAAGCACAAAGAACGTAAGCATATCATCCACAAAACAAGCTCCAGCCGCTAGCGGAACCAGCACAAAGAAATAATAAAGAAAATGCTGTTCAGTTTCCTCTGGCAGTCAAACGAATGTTCAGTGAGCTGGCTGTTTCATGAGTGTAACATATGCCCTAATCATTCTAATGATTTGCAAGAAATATTCCACAGAACAAACTCCAACCAATAGGAGTATAAGCAAAAAGAACATGCAGATTTATCCACAAAATGTCCCAAAGGACATTGAATAACTCTCAAAGGAGAGTTATTCCACAAATTAAACTCCAGCCGCTAAGCGGCACAAACACAAAAAGAAACAATGAAGGCACCCAGTTTCCTCGGACGGTCGAGTGAATTTTCAGTGAGTCAGGTGCACTTGGCTGAATCACACAATGGCTTACTCATTCCGTTGACTTTATGAAGGACATCGCTTGCTGTGGGCATGTAAATATTTTGTGGCAATCCTTAGTATCTATTCTCAATTTGGACATTTCAATTTGCACATCAGTGCAAAAGCGACCTTCCATTGATGTAAGATTTTCTTGCATTCCTTGAATCGATCACATTTCTCTCTTGTCGAATCCGCAAAGTCTGGGAACAAGAAACTGCTGTGGTTCTTCCAAGAAAGCCTTACTTTATGTTATGTCATGCAGACTCGGGAAGAGCTTGTCTAGGAATATTTGACGCTGAATCTCTCCCACCGCACCATCCCGGTCTGTGGCCCTGTCTGGGGTATCAGCTTGAGCACGTAAGTGTCTTTTAATGTCCCCAGAGCCCAAGGATTTTGAATTCTTTGACATATTTTCTTCATAGAACAGTTATGGAACAAGGTGTATCGTATCTCACCAATTTATTACACAAAAAGTATTAAAAACTAGCAAAGTGTGCAGAGCTAGCCGTTCACACGTCCGACCCTCATATGGCGCCACGTGACCATAAAACCAGAATCTTAAAAATATATATATACATGTATACTCAACTTACTATACAATTTACTATACATATAGTACATTATAAAGTATTTACAAGGCATGCACAATTATTAGAATAGATTTCAGGCATAAGTGCTGTCAACCTATACCTTTTATTTTTTCTTCTTTTTCCAAATGTGTCAGTAGAGAATAATAGCTGCTTTCAAGATAGTGGTTTTAGTGTGTTTCCAGTTCCTCTCTCACATATGCTTCTGGTTTGTAGATCTTTTATTGTACACTATTAATGAACCAGTTCCAGTTATTTGTATATCTGTATGTCTGAGGCTTACTAAAATGATTTCCACAAAATTACATGCAGCGTTTTCAGCTACTTCAGCATGAAGAAACAGAGGGGACAGGGGCTGTGCAGCTAAGCGTGTACAGTGGAAAGAAAATTTGCAAGGCATGTTTGTGCTGCTTCATTTTCATTGATTTACTTCCTGGTACACGGAGCAGGCTACTATGGTTTTCTCTCACTCATGCATGTGAATGAGTAAGGGACATTCCTTTTTCTTCACACAATTTATGGTAAATCATGACTCATGCACAGGCCCTACAAAACATGAATAGAATGTGTGGTTAATGTGTGAAGCCTATATTTTCAGCTCTGGTTTAGCTACAAGACAAAAATCAACCAAACTTTCTTAAAAACTGGTAGACTCTTGATGATCATAGGAAGACCTCCCTTACAATAACAGAATCTGACTTGAATTGAAATAATAACCTATTAAATACAAATGAATACAATGTTAATGCTATTTTTTTTTAAAGTATGTCAAAAACAGAAGGCAAAGTTGATTCATTCATTTATAGACTCACTGAGCTCTTTATAGGGAACATGGTGCTAATAAAGTTAGTTTTCTACTGTTGTAGACCATCCGCTTCAAGGTTTCTGCATCATTCTGTATTTGCATGATTTCTGCATTGCAATGGATTATTAGATAATTGCATGAAAAAGCAGGTGTACACGTGTTCCTAATAAAGTGCTCAGTGAATGTATCTTCAAGATTCATGATGACATATGCTAAATAGGATATTTGAGGCTCCTTTAAAGGGTGTCTGGAGGATTGGGCTCTTTTTAGTTGGTCAGGCTTGGAGGTCAGCAAAGCACCTTTTGGGCCAGGCTGGGCGAGCAGCTTAAACCACTTTAGGTTTTAGCTGTTTTTTGTTTTGTTTTTCCCAGGAGGGAACATTTATTTACAGGAAGGTGCTGACATCTAGTGGTGTAATATATACAGTAGTATCCTCGCTGTTCAGTAGACTGTAGACATGCGTGTTTATTGTCAGGTATTATTCTATAGAACTATATAGCTATTGTGTGAATTTTACTCATTTAAATGTGAAAGGTCTGATTATTATAGTTCCGTCATAATTTACACCATATTTTCCTTAGCATAGTGGTGTATTTGCTATTTCAACTGATGTCTTTGTGACTTCGAGATGTCTTTTAGTATTTTTCACTAAAAATCATCAGTTCTATCAGTTTGCACTTTACAGAGCGAGCAGCAGAACAAATCCTGAGGTTAATAAATGTGTCATTGTGTTCAACCTATGGTAGACTGTGAACACCAATTAATTACTCCAAGAATATCTCGAGATGACCTGCTCACATAACCTGTTTCCTATATGCAGTTTAAAATATAACACTATTGATAATTACTGGAATCTGAACCTGGCTGTGTCCTGAATTGTTACTATTTATTACTAATGATTATTTTTGTACTTGACACAGTTTTGTGTAAGAAAATGTCTAGAAAGAGCTGGCCTTTGGATTAGAAGTAGGCCTAAATTACTTTGGGTAACTCTTCACAAAAATGTTTCATTCATTAACATTAGTTAATGTATTAGGTATCATGAACAAACGATTGACAATATATTCATGCTTTGGTAACATCTCGTTTAGATTATTGTAATTCTATTTACTACGGTGTCTCTCAGTCTTCCCTCTCTCGTATACAGCTGGTACAAAATGCTGATGCCAGACTTATCATGGGGACTCGCAAGTAGGAGTCAGTTACACCTATTCTAATTGCTTTGCAATGGCTTCCTGTCAAGTACAGAATTTACTTCAAAATTGTACTGTTTGTTTACAAAGTACTACATAATTTGGCCCATTAATATCTGTCGAACTTGCTTCAGCAAGTATATATATATATATATATATATATATATATATATATATATATATATATATATATATATATACACACTCACCTAAAGGATTATTAGGAACACCTGTTCAATTTCTCATTAATGCAATTATCTAATCAACCAATCACATGGCAGTTGCTTCAATGCATTTAGGGGTGTGGTCCTGGTCAAGACAATCTCCTGAACTCCAAACTGAATGTCAGAATGGGAAAGAAAGGTGATTTAAGCAATTTTGAGCATGGCATGGTTGTTGGTGCCAGACGGGCCGGTCTGAGTATTTCACAATCTGCTCAGTTACTGGGAATTTCACGCACAACCATTTCTAGGGTTTACAAAGAATGGTGTGAAAAGGAAAAACATCCAGTATGCGGCAGTCCTGTGGGCTGAAAATGCCTTGTTGATGCTAGAGGTCAGAGGAGAATGGGCCGACTGATTCAAGCTGATAGAAGAGCAACTTTGCCTGAAATAACCACTCGTTACAACCGAGGTATGCAGCAAAGCATTTGTGAAGCCACAACACGCACAACCTTGAGGCGGATGGGCTACAACAGCAGAAGACCCCACCGGGTACCACTCATCTCCACTACAAATAGGAAAAAGAGGCTACAATTTGCAAGAGCTCACCAAAATTGGACAGTTGAAGACTGGAAAAATGTTGCCTGGTCTGATGAGTCTCGATTTCTGTTGAGACATTCAGATGTTAGAGTCAGAATTTGGCGTAAACAGAATGAGAACATGGATCCATCATGCCTTGTTACCACTGTGCAGGCTGGTGGTGGTGGTGTAATGGTGTGGGGGATGTTTTCTTGGCACACTTTAGGCCCCTTAGTGCCAATTGGGCATCGTTTAAATGCCACGGCCTACCTGAGCATTGTTTCTGACCATGTCCATCCCTTTATGGCCACCATGTACCCATCCTCTGATGGCTACTTCCAGCAGGATAATGCACCATGTCACAAAGCTCGAATCATTTCAAATTGGTTTCTTGAACATGACAATGAGTTCACTGTACTAAAATGGCCCCCACAGTCACCAGATCTCAACCCAATAGAGCATCTTTGGGATGTGGTGGAATGGGAGCTTCGTGCCCTGGATGTGCATCCCACAAATCTCCATCAACTGCAAGATGCTATCCTATCAATATGGGCCAACATTTCTAAAGAATGCTTTCAGCACCTTGTTGAATCAATGCCACGTAGAATTAAGGCAGTTCTGAAGGTGAAAGGGGGTCAAACACAGTATTAGTATGGTGTTCCTAATAATCCTTTAGGTGAGTGTATATGGATATATAAAGTATATATACTCCTAGAACTCTTAGATTACTCTCTCTCTTCCTGGACAAAAACTATGGAATAGTCTACCTCTACATATTAGATTAGCTCCCTCAATTTCAGCCTTCAAATCTACTCTTAAGACATATATTTTCTCTTTGGCTTTCAATACTCTTTAATTATTGTGACCTGTTTTATCTCAATTGTATTTCTTATCTACTTTGTATATTTTATTTTCTTGTAATAACTATTTTACCATGTACAGAACTTTGGTCAACCATGGTTGTTTTTAAATGTACTTCATAAATAAATATTGATTGATTGATTGAGTGTTACCATTACTGAAACATCTGATCTGAGGAGATCAGCCAGCCATGATTCTCCAGTTAAAGTATCTATATCAACAGTATCTACAGAGCACAAACAAACTGAGTGAATATCTGATCACAGAGCTCAGTTTTTGTGAATTTTTTTTTACATTTTAATTGGATTTTAAATTTAGATTAAAAAGCCTCTGTTACGCCTCACGACAATGCCTAGGTTAATTACCATTATGTTTCTCTTCCTAAAAAAACGTAGTGTAAATACTTAAATTTCTAAAAATAAAAAAATACATATATATATATATATATATATATATATATATATATATATTAATACTTAGTTTTGCAGTGTACATTTTGTGCAACTAACTCAAAACACGCATAAACTGACATAGATTTAATGATAGTTTTTCGGCTGCAACTATGTGAGGTATATAGAACAAAGGACAAGGAAAGTCAAACATGAGTGTATTTTGTCAAAATCTTTGTGTCTCATGTACATTTATAGTGTGTATCAATGTGTGTTCTTGGAAGAGGCTAAATATTACATATCTGGGCTGAATGCCAAAGAATGCATTTTTTGCAAACCTTAATTTTTATATCCTTTATTCTGTCCTTCTATTTTGTCCTTTTCTCTCATCTGCTCTGCTGTCTTGCATTGTTCTCCTACGATACTGACTCCTGCTCACTGCAGCGATATGATTCTGTCTCACGCTTGCTACATGTGTCTCTTATTAGCCACAATTATCCAATTCCTTGTGTATGCACGTCAAAGAGAACATCGAAAAATACATTACTACATACTTTCTGTGGGATGAAATATTTTTTGTATACTCTGTGTGTGTGTTCTGAAAGAGCTTGTTATTTTACTACACTGCTACATTTGTTTAGCCCTAGGCAGCAGAGTTGGTGACTTTCCACAAATATACAAAACAGGAATAGAAAACCATGCACTGCCTTAGCATCACCAAAAAACAAAAAACAACAACAATAATGGGTAAACCTAAGAAACTATATCAGCCTGCAAAATGTGTAGTCTGGGGTCAGATGTTATGATTTCAATTCTAGAAGAGGCATGTATTATTCTCACTATATCAAACCTCGATTCAAATAAGATGATAATTCCTCCAAAAATGAAAATTATTTTACAATTTACTCACATTAATTTAGTTTCAACCCCCTATGGCTTTCTTTTTTTTCATGGACAGCAAAAGGAGATATTAGGTAGAATGACAGCCTCAGTCACCATTCACTTTCATTTTATGGAAAAAAAAATAATCCAACGAAAGTGAATGCTGACTGAGGCTAACTTCCTCTTAACATCTCCTTTTGTGTTCCATGGAAGACAATCACATGGGTGTGGAACAAAATGAGGGTAAGCAAATAATGACAATTTTAATTTTGTGGTGTATTATTGTATTCCTTCATCATTTCAACAATAATTGTTAAGACATATATGGCACGGACACTCTCTCTACCACACGCATCCACTCAAAGCACAGACTTATAGAAAAAAATGGTATTTTATTTCCAGATTTTTCTTTTTCATAATTATTTTATCTTGCATTTTTTTCCCCACAAGGTAAACTCAACATAAAAAAATTACAAAATAAACAGCAGTAACATGAAAATATAAAAAATAATAAAAAATAATGTTTATATAATCATGTAATTATTAACAAACAAACAAACATTAATAATTTTTATAAGAACACGATAAAGAAACAGATTATGAAGGTAAACTTTTCATCTCATGCATCCTCTCATAAACACCCTTTCAGAGTGGTAGAGTTTTCAAAAAATAAATCAAACCAAGAGTTTTAGCCCATTGGGCTTTTTGTATCTAGCTACATGCAAAGACATAAAAGAGAACTTCATTTTTAGACATTCTTTCTGGCATAATGTAGTGTACATAGACTGAACCACAGTCTAAGCTCCTCTGTCAGGTGTATGAAATAACACAACAATGAATCATCCATGGATGTTCGGGAATATCCGTTCAGTGCCACAGTGTCAAGGCTGTGCCAGTTACAATCTCACCTTTTCTGAATATACACATTTTTGTTGCACCTGTTTAGATTTGTTCTGATTAATGATATGTGTTCTGGTGTCACGTCCACACCTTCTATGCAGATTTGTTTTCCTTCAGTGCTCAGTTTTGACAATTTTTGATTGTTTGTTATTTGCACTTTATCCCTTCATTTTTTTTCTTCATCTCCATCTCTGTTTCTCACTTACAGCGTTTTGTCACTCTCTTTCTTTAGGTGGCTGGAATGAAAAGAAAAGTTTGTAACAGGTGAACAAAATGACAAAACTGAAAGATTGCATAGTGGACATAAAGTTGCCAATGTTGGACTTAATGCTGGCAATATTGTTAATTCATGTCAATGTACAGTGGGGGCCAAAAACTCATTGCAAATTTGGGATCAAAATCTTATTTACCTATGGAGGTTAGAAACAGTTATGTTGTAAAAATGATTCTGGACTAATAATAGGTCACTATTAAATGAGCAAATTTATGATATTGACCATGTTAAAATATATTTCTTTGCTATCACTGAAGCACACAGGATGCTCTTTGGAACTTTCTCAAATCATGCTGGGATAGCAAACATTTATTTTAAAAAGGGATTTTAAAAGACTTGTGGAGTCCATGCTAGTTCAACTGCATGCTGACATTTAAGAAAAAGGTGGACATACCAAAATTAAAGTCTGAAATTCATGTTAAAAGGTTAGTTCACCCAAAAATGATTTACTAAAATACATTTACTTCCCTCATGTTGTTGCAAGCCTGTATGACTGTGTTCCATGAAAATAAAAGATGTTAGGCATATTGTTAGCCTCAGTCACCATTCACTTTCATAGTATGAAAAAAAATGCAATGACAGTAAATGGCTAACATTATACCTAACATATCCTTTTGTGTTCCATAGAGGAAGGAAAGTCATACAGTTTTGCATCAACATGAGCATATGATGACAGAATTTTCATGTTTGGTTGAACTATGCATTTAATTTTCCAAAAACATTTTACTCATGTGGTTGGACTTACAATATAAATAGTAAATAAACAACTATTTTGAATTAGGAAAATGCAAAATAGATGGTCTCAGATTATTGGGCCCCACTGTATGTGTGACTGGGTATGTGTTAGCTCACCTGTAGTACTCGTCCTGTGCGAGGGAGTGATGATGGTGGTGGTGGATCCACTGCTGTTCCAGGGCCAGTCTCTGGAACTGAATCTCAGCGTTCTGAGCTTGCTGCATTGCCTGTAGCTGGTGTGCTGCAGACATGGACCCACCCAGAGACGAGGACTGGGGCATCTCACGGAAAGGACCACCTGTACATAACATGCAAACAAATGCATAAATCAGTTAATACAGGACAATAAATATATTGCTAAACAAAACATTAATTGCAGCTCTTACCAAAGAGCTGCTGTCGGAGCACCTCGCTGTCAGTGAGGGATTGTGCCAGGATGGGAGGCCCAAGAGCAGCCCCTGGGTACGGCAGACGGGCCAGGGGAGACCCTGATGCCAGCGGATCCATCAGGGGGTGTACCCCTCCCGCGGCTGCCACCCAAATACGCAACAAAACAAAAGTGGGAAATTTAATAAGAGTAGCACAGTTTCCGTGTAGCACTGTGGGCAAAAATGTTTAGTGTGTTTACCATACTGACAGCCTCACAGATACTGAATTCTTTTAGAAAACTAAATTCATCTTGTCGCCAAAAATAGTAAAGCTAAAAAACTAAGAAAATATCTAGATAAACACACTTGTTGTAAGACTACTTTACCATCCTAAAGGCCCATTCACACCAAGAATGATAACTATAACGATAACTGTAGCACTTCATTTTAAGAGTGTCTATTTACACTAAGTGCAAATTGCCCATCTTGTTGGCAGTGGCTCCACTACTGCTCAGAACTAACTTAAGACAGTTATGAGGTCAACTGCTGATCAAATGAAGGTAGGCATATTTGATTTTTTCACAATGGGGCAGAGACATTAAACTGGTTAATGGGTTAGCCATTTAGTGGATTAAGAGACTGGATAACTAAGTGACTATTTGTGATCCAATGGTCTTTGGTAGTCTGGTGTAATTCTTTTTCGATTGTATGAAAAACTGCACCCCCCCATGTGCTGCTGTAGTAGCTCTAGAAGCAACAATGGTATGTGTATGTGTTGTCATGTTGGAGATCAGGGTTTGAATCCCACCCCTTGACATACTTTTTCCCCCAAGTCTCTACTCTTAATATTTTCTATAATACTACTAAATAAAAGAGATTCCTCACAGTGATTTGGTCACAGTGAAGATTGAAAGAAGTTGAAAGAAGTAATTCATCTGGATAAAATTTACCATGGTTTTACTGTAGCAATATTGTAGTAACTATGTTTTTGATGGAAAATATATAGTTCTGATGTACTAACCATGGTGTTACTGTAACATGTTAATAGTAGTTAATAGTAACCATGTTTAATTTTGTGGTTACTATGATTTTACTAGAAAAATACCATGGTGATACTACGGTTACTGTAGTAAAACCATGGTTAATTTTTCTAAGGTAGGGGTTGATGTAGGGTGTCTGTGGACCTCCAAATAAACACAATAAAAATGCTGCAGTGATTCCACTATACTGTATGTTAGTATTTAAACAGGGGTGTAAGAGTATCTGCCACTATTTGCACTAGAGTGACAGATGCTATTTACACTTAGTGCAAAGAAGATGCTTTTTGTTGCTTTTTACACTTAGCAAAATTAGCATCTGTCACTATTTGCACTTTGTGTAAATAGAATCTACTGCTATTCTGCCCTTTATTTTACAGTATGTGTGCTTTCCTGGTACATATCTGGTAAATATATTGTACCTACACAAATGTGTAGTAACAAAAGGTACTTACCAGAAGTGTTCATAAATGTTAACTACTATGATAACTATATTAGCGTCCACACTAACAGATGATAACTTTCTGCTTAATCTAAGCGTGCACTGCAGTTATGTTCACAGTCAAGAAAATGGATATAGATTACCTGCTACTGCTCTATGTTTTGCAAAGAATTATCTGGGGTAATTTTATGCTAACAGCTTGCATTAGCTTTTCCTTATCTCATCTCCGTTAATACTGAAGAAGAATGAAGAAGAAACATTGCTGGTTCTTGAGCAGGAGTTTCAATTTCGTTTGTGTGTGTAATCAGTAGCAATCCGATGCTGGAATGTGTTATTTTGAAGAAAAGTGCATGTTGCGGCTCGAGTCCTTTAAAGTTGGATTGACTTTGATTGGCTGGCAATGCTTTTATTGTTCATCAGCTAGGAAAAAACTGCTCTGAAAGTGATCCCATAAATGTTTTTCCTCTGTGTCACTATCGTTATAGTTGTGGTGTGGACTTCTCTTAGAGTTAGAATTATTTGCATAACTTCATGTTTATAGTTAGTTATTGTTCTTGGTGTGAATGGGCCTTAATTAATCCCTACATGTGACAGAATTAATACAATTTTGAATATGTCTACATGTTTATGTTGTTATGTATAGTGTTATGTATTGTGGTGTATGTGTGTTCGTGTGTGTATGGTGGATACCTGTGTCCTGCTGGTGCAGATGAAGGTGAGAGTGAATGTGTGAATGCTGGTGATGATGAGGAGTCATGTTCAGCATCTGTAGTCGACCAAGAGTGTCTCCTCCTCCTGTACCTCCTGCAGCCGCTGTGCCTCCTGCTCCTCCACCTGTCCCTGTCCTTTCCCTCTCTCGCTCCCTCTCTGTAGCTGGCACCACTCTCTCCCTTTCCCTCTCCACGCTCCTTGCACGCTCTGTACTGGGAGGAGTACGGATGGGGGTAGTATATCCCTCAGAGTGTGGGGCTTGAGATGGGGCAGGTGGGGGTGGACAGGAAGGGTGTGCATTTGGAAAGGTAGTGTGTGGAGAGGAGTGATGAAGTGATGATGCATTTGGAGGAGGTGGTGGTTGAGGGGGAGGGGCTGTTGGTGTCACTGGGGCTGCCACAGGAGCCTGGTGGGTGGGGAGTGCGCCTGGGAGAATAGAGGATGTGGGTGGGACTGACAGAGGCTGAGGGGTGGGGTTTGGATTCCTAGCCGCTGTGGCTAAAGCTTGAGGGGGCTGGGCAGGAGGCGGAGTTGTACCGTAAAGGGCAACCTCACTACTGGGTGCCCCACCTCCGGCTCCGCCCCCCAGCAGCAGGGAGTGTGAGTGTGCGTGTGAGTGTGTGTGTGACAAAGCTAGAGCTGGGTCAGCCAGGGCTCCAGCTGTGTAGACACGCTCCTCACTCTTAAACTCAAATCCTGGCTTCACACGCTCTCTGTGAGCTGCTACAGCGTGAGGGAACCCTACTCCTCCAAGCCCCGCCCCAGGTAAGCCACCAGGCCCAGGACCATGCCCTGGATGGGTAGGGCCTCCCTCCAGCCCTCCTCCATACAAAAAGCCCAGAATGGCAGCAGCTGTGGCAGCATCAGGCGGAAGATGGTGTGGATGTGTGAGGGCAGGGTTTTGGAATTGGGACAGGAAAAATGAAGGGTGCACATGGGGATGAGCCTGTGCATGTGGGTGAGGGTGGTGGTGGAAATGAGGGTGGTGTGCCGGCCCACGACCAGCAGCTCCCAGCGGAGACATAGCATGAGGACGGGCATACTCACTCAGGGTTCTCAAGGCTGGGGTATCAGGGCCCAAATATGGACCCCCAAGCCCAATGCCTAGAGCACCCTGAGGGCCTCCAACAACTGCAGATCCCCCTGCCATGGAAGGGAGGAGGAGAGTGTGAGGAATGGAGTGAGAGAAAGATGGATGCAGAGGATGAGGGGGATGAAGGGTGTGGGGGTGAGCAGCATGGTGAGAGGGGTGGTGCTGTGGATGTGCTGTGGGGTGAGAGGTGTTTACTGAGGAAGATGATGAAGGGTCTAGAAGGATGGAGGACGAAGAGGGAAAGAAGAGTGAAGAGCCCTGGCGTGTGCCAGTAGCTCCTATACTTGAACTGGAACCACTGTCCTTCTGCTGAAAAGAGACAAAGTAAAAGGTTTACAAATAATGCAACATGTTAAGAATCTAATGACTACATAAAAATGTATTTCACTTGACTGCACTGCATTTATTTATCTTTAATTTAGGGTTCCCCCACACTTTTTACCAATGAATTAAAATTACTTTTCCAATCATTCATTATTACTGGATAAAGATTTTTATATCTATTTTTTTAGAGATAGTGCTCACCAAGCAAACTTTTTAGTTGATTAAATATTTCAGAAATGAGCATAATTTTAGTTGACATGAAGTATTTTGGAAAGTTTACATGTCCTGTGATGTGAAACAGCATTATGCATAACATAATTACGCCTAAATAATTTACAATTATTAAGCATGCCGTTTTTACCACCTCTAAATCATGTCAGACCACAGGAGCATTTAAAATGAACTAGAAGGCAAAACCGTGATTAAAAATTTTGAAAAAATTAAAAAAGAAATAGGGACCAGTTATAGGACCTAAGACATACACTTTCACTAATACATTCATAGACATTTTAATATAAAATCTTGATGTTAATTAAGAAAAAAAAAAAAGCTTATGGACATGCTATGTGTCAACTACCCATAAATATAAACAATTATATTCACTATATCAATTTATATGACTTTTCCAGGCCTGGAAACCACAATTTAAATATTCCAAGATAATGGTTCTCCATGACTGTTAAATCCATCTCTATTCTCTCTTACCTGCAGATGTCTATCCAGGTCCCTTTCTCTTTCCTTTTCTCTCTCTCGTTCCCTCTCTTTTTCTCGCAGGTCTCTTGCTCGCTGTTCTACCTCTCTACGAGCGCGTTCTATAGCCTCATTCCTCTTCTTCCAAAGCTTAGAACCATCAAGTGGAACAAAGAGAACATCACTACGGGCGCAAGAGTTCCCACTGCCCCTGTCAAGAACTCTGTGGAACCTGAATCCAAAAAAAATCACAATAAAAGTAAATAAAATACATCCATATGCAATACAATCATCACCGCACTTTTATGTAAGAACCAGGTCAAGTTTTTAATTACTGCCGTAGTAATAATCAATTCTTTCCGCAGCTTTTCTCTCTGTCCTGTTTCCTTTTGCCACCAGGGTTCCAAGACCAGGGGTCCCATTCAGATTCCTCTAAGGGTATTTATTGTCTGGTATAAAACAACCAATGCGCACATTGAATGGAATGTTTATGTCAGGTAGATTAAGGGGATCTCTTAATCCCTTGTGTGTTCCTGACAATTGATTATTGGTTGGCCAATTGTCAGTAATTTTATGCTGTGCTGCAGTGATTTGATATCAGGTGGCGTGAAAAAGCAATTTTTGGATAGGATTGGAGTGGCAGCGATTGTCTCTTATTTCTACCTTTATACACCACAGAATATACCAAGACAAACTTTACTATACAACTATTCCATACAGTAAATCTAAGAAATATCATTGTTTTTGATTTAAATAAATCCAGGGTTCCATTTTGACCAATGAATTTCCATGACTTTACCACTCTTTTTCCAGATGACCTTTCCACAGGATAAGGATTTTTAGATCTTCAGAAAGCTGACAGCATTTCTGCTTGGGAGTGGCAACAGGTGATCGCACACGCTCCATCTCTCTCTTTCTCCCCCTTTCTCTCTCTCTCTCTCTCTCTCTCTCACACACACACACACACACACACACATCCATCCTTGTTTATCCAATAACTTGTTAACTTGTGATACTATTTCTGAAATTACATTTTTGAATTACTAACGAAGGCTTGGACGCATCATTTGGTTTGAACCAACAATGGCAGATTCTGATCCGTTGCGTAAGAAAGTAGTTCCATGCACAAATGCGTTTTTATGACCGTACTCAGTTTTTTCAAATTTTTTCAAATTTGCTTGTTCATTGAACTGTTGTATATAAGCGATATCACACTCACAATCGTTCTATATGGCCCTAAATCAGCACTGCTGTGATTACTGTAGTATATTTTTATCAAGTTAAGTATACATTAATCAGGTGTAATCAATGTAAACATTGTTGATTTGTACCACAGTTATGTCTGACGGGCAAACATGCAGTTTACTGTGTGTGTGTAAAGGCCTGTGGATGTGATGGAATGTGTGCTCAACATATGTGTGACTATTTGAAGGTGTGTGCAGAAACAGGAATAGCTTTACATGTGTGCTCACATGACCACTGGGAGAATTTATGTCCTCCAAAGGTGGTTCCTGTTCACTTCTAAAAATGGTCAGACCAGAGTCAAAGAAGAGGATGATAGATAATGCATGTTTAAAAAAGTGTAAGCCCCACCTTGTTTGAGGAGATGTATTTAAGTGAACAAAACCCAGAGATGCTTTAGTTGTTGTTGTGGTTGTACTGCAGGCAACTCGGCTTTATGGTATGATAATAAAGTCTATTCTTCTGAAATCAAAATCCCAAAGATGTTGAGTGATTTTTCACAAAATTGGCAGAAACTACTATATTACCCACGGCACTCAGGCCTGGTGCCTGTGGCCGAATCACAGCAGTGCTGATGTAGGGCCATATAGCACTCTTGCTCATGTGATATTGCTTAAATATATATTTATATATATATATACTGCAATCCAATAGAGCAATTTCTAGCTCATTAAATATTTTAGAGCTGAGCATAACTAGAAAAATGTAAATGCACTATAGACATTTACATAACTTTTTAAGACTGTGTTAATTTACATACTTTTCTTTAGGCCGGGCTCTCACAATTTTAAAATACCTTGATAATTCCAGGTTTTTCATGACAGTAGGACACGTATAAATCCTCTTTTTCTGAAATTACCATATTTTTGAATATATACAATGACAGTGAAAGGTTACTAAGGCTAACATTCTTCTTATTATCTCCTTTTGTGTTCCACAGAAGAAAGTCTGACGAGCTTAAAACACGAGTTAATTAATACGAGAATAAATCGAAACAAAACAAAATAAAAAATTTTGTGTGAACTATCCCTTAAATTCTATTGTGTGGAATCACTTGACATGACTGGAACAAAACACAATCAGCACATATGATATCACTGTCAAAGTAGGTCTGGATGGTTTGTATTCTCAATTCACATGTTTATTATGTTTCATTAGATTTTATAGTAGTGAAACATCTGATCTTACCGGGCTGATTGGCTGGCGTGGATTGGAATGTCAACAGGTTTTGGTTCTGGGGAGGGGCTTCGGAGGACTGGGGGTGGGCTCTCTGACTCCTCCCTTTCCTCTACTGGCTCCTCCTTAATGACTGGTGGTGGAACAGGGCCAGAGGATAAATCAGAGTGGCCATCTCCTCCAACAGATGTGTTGGGAGTTGGACCTGTGTTATTGTGGCCTAGGTTACCAAGATGTGGTTGTACTTTAGAGTTCTGAGGGGAGTGCAATTGTGATTGAGTGTTAGTGCTATTACTGTTATTGGAACAAATGCTACCGGTATTACTATTTGCCAAAGCATTTCCATGGTTACCGTTGCCATGGTAAGAGCTACTGAAAGGGGTATGACTGCTTAAAGTGCCATGGTAAGGAGTAGGTCTGCAACCTGTTTGACAAGAGTTGGGCACAACTGAAGCAGGAAGTGGTATCGAGGGAGCAGAGGTTGATGGAAAAGGAGTGAACCCTTCCATCTGATTGGTTGAGGGGCTCGGAAGAGGAGAGATTGGGGTTGGTGGAGTCTGATTGGATGAAGGATATGGGCCTTGTCGAGTATGGCTGCCAGGAAGGGTTGTGATGGGTGGTGGCTGACCATGTGAAATAGTAGGGGGAGGAGGAGGTGGAGGTGGGTAAGAAGTGGAAGTAGGATGTCCATGCCCAGAGCCACTAGATGAAGGAGAAAGGGATAGTGGGTGATTGCGATTTGAATGAAGATTGGATGCAGGGCTTTCCTTGTCCCTCTCTCTGTCTCTATGCTGCATAGGCAAGGCTGTCTGCCCAGGATAGTGAGAGTGATGTGGATGTGATGGTCCCCCAGGATATTCCCGAGGAAGGTTGGGGGCCAATCCAGGTGGGCTCGGGTACTCCCTGGGCACACCAGAATGTGGCCCAGAGGAAGAGGTCGCTCCAGGGGGAGGGTAGTCCTTTGCCCCTGTGGGGGGGTAATCTCTCATATAGTGTGGAGGGGGAGGAAGTTCTGCAGCATTGGGGGGTGTTTGGGGGCTCTGTCCTTGCAATGTCTGCTGCACATTTGCATCCATAGGTGGGGGAAAGACTCTACTGGAGGGGGTTGAGTTGGCAGAGGAAAAAGGGGGATGGCTAGAGCTGTTTTGTGGTGAACTGGTTGGGTCACGGTTCAACAGTGTTGTTGAAGGTAAACCAGATGATGGGGCACCAGCATGTACTTGGTTGGCATTACTGGGATAACTGTTACTCCCTGCCTCTCTAACCTGGCCTGCTAACTCTCCCCACCTACTGTCCTTGTCTCTTGGATGTCCTCCCCCTCCTGTGCTATCAGGTCCAAACTCTCTGCCCTGAGCTTGAAGTTGCTGGTTCTGCAAAGGAAAATCTCTACCTGTTCCACGCTCACGATCTCTGAATCCTGGTCCATATTCACGACCACTTGGTGGTCCTGTAGGGCCATCTCTGTTTGATACTTGTGAGCCAATGCCAGCAAATTCTCTGCTCTGTCCAGGTAGTGGGTTTTCCATACGACCCACGTTAGAGTTGGGACCTCCAGTACCAGAAGAGCTACCATTGCTGCTGTTTGCACTGCTACTGCTATTACTAGCAGGGAAGTCTCTGTTGCCAAACTCCCTCCCACTTCGTTCCCGCTCAGCCCCAATGCCATACCTGGGCACATACTCTTTTTGTGGGTGGGGATGAGGGTGAGGTAGGTAAGATGGGTGGGAGGTGTGCCGTGAAGAGGAAGGAGAATTGTAGACTGATGGCAGCTGTTGCTGCACTGGAGGCTGCTGGCATGGATGTGTGTGGTGGTTACCTGGGTAACGTACATATCCCCAGTTGCCAGGACAACTAGAGGGAGGTCCCCCTGACCAGCTGGTGGGGGTGTAATGGTGAGTGTTGGGAGGCAGAGTTTGCTGGGAAACAGGGCTAGTTTGTGGAAGCAAGGAGGGTGGAGCAGACTTATCACCTTTGTCTGGCTTGTCTGTTTTGCTTTCTCCACCTGTAACATTCTGCCCCACCTCTAAGGGTTTCAGAGCAGGTGGTGGTGGGAGTGTTGGTGCATGACTCACATTTGAATTCCCATGGGAATACTCAGACCCTCCCACTCCAGGTTTCTCACACAGAGTGCCCACTTTAGATGTGATGCGATTGCAGGTTTGTAGCGTCTCAGTACCCCCATGCCCTGTGTATTCCATTTTGCTTGCAAGTTTGGAATCTAGGGGGAAGTATGACTTCCTGTTGCTACTCGTATCACCTGTGGTATCCACAACTCCGCGATGAGATGGAAAGAGAGATGATGAGGACTTCAGGGGGGACAAATTTCCCTCCATTCCTCCCTCATTGTCCCTTTGGTCCACAGCACTGCCATCCCCGCCTCTTCCTGAGCCTCTCCGCTCTTCTGCTACACATTTGGATGCCCCTAAATCTTTTAATTTGTCACCCTGCTTTGGGGAATCTGGAGAGTCAGATTCAGAATCCAAACTGGCCAATGGGGAGGCAGAGAGACTCGGAGAGGAGGATCGATTGTCCTGGTCAATGTCCCGACCACTGCTTATGCTGCTGCTGCTATTAGCTAGGCTGCCTCCAACTGAGCTCCTGCTGCCCTGTGATTGGCCATCCTCATTGTCACTTTCTCTTGATTGACTGTTGTTTGATGTTGGGGGTGGGGCTGTATTTGGAGTGTTAGTTGAAAGGGGTGGAGCTGGGGGATTGGAGGAGGAGTCCTGCTGGCAAAACCAAATATGTACAAAAAGAAGTAATGTGTATTTTTTGTCATTTAGAACCTTATTTATCATAAGTCATTTTAGCAAGTATTCATAAGCTGTTTTCAACCTTTTATTAGTACCTGGACTTTCTGTCTTTTGGACGGCGGCACAAGCTCTTCCCCTTCACTTTCTGATGAATCATGGCCTTGAGATCGACGACTGAATCGCCCAACAGCCAGTTCCTCTCCAACAGTTCTTTGCTTAATATAAAATATTTTATCATATTGTGAGGCAATTGTATTTTATATTTAGAATCAAAAAGCAACAAAATATAAAATAAATTGTATTCATAAGTTTTTTGTAGTGCCAGGTGTTTTAAGGTGCTTTTTAAACAGTTGAAGTTATTTTTACCTTGACACTGTTTAAAATACATGGCACATCAAGATGCTATACTACATGATATAAAAGACACCCGTCTAACGCAATGGAAAACAACACGGATGGTCGCAAAACACATTCTGTGTGAACAGCCCATAAGCTCACAGGTGAATAAAAAGCCAAACAAATCCTTCCAAGGAATAGTTCACTCAAAAATGAAAATTCTGTAATCACATATTCACTTTGATGTTGTGTTAAATGCATATGACTTTCTTTCTTGGAACACAAATGGAGATGTCAGGCAGAATGTCAAAATGTTTTTCCACATAATTGTGGAACTAGTACCTGAACTAAAATCCATTAATTGTGGCACTATACCTGTTTAATTCCAAGCGTTGTTTTCCACCAGGGAAACAAAAGCAGAAACTTTATTTAAATAAGCATGTGACTCTGTTGCGGCGGTGATGTCTTTTAACGGCCTGTTTTGCTGTGGAAAACTTTACGTTGACAAGATGCAATGAAGCCTTTAAAAGGTGCAAACAAGGGACGTATCGCAAATATGTAAGCAAAACATTTAAAAATGTACAAACTATATACAGGATAATCATGGAAAGTTAATTATTTTATGATCCGTCATTCTCTTGTAGTCCTGTTTAGTTCTTTATTTTCAGTCTACATAGTTTAATGTAATGAAAACCTAACTTCACGAGGCAATCAGATTATTCCTACACCTCGTTTCTGGTCGACGTTTCAAACTCATGCTGTATTTTCTTTTCTCCATAAATACTTAGCAGATCCTGCACATCAGTGTATGTTCATCTATACATTTCGATTTGAAAAGCCTACAACTGGCACAACTCAACAAAAGTTTTAAAGAAGGTAAACCAGACTTTTAAAAATTACTGGTATTGGCTGACTGAACTCTGATGACTAATTTTTCTTGACCAACGAGATGTGTTTGCAAGGAAAGTACCATCAAAAAGGTTCCTGATTTTGATTCAGGTTTTAGTTACTAGTGGATTTGTTCATGTGGTGGACAAGCAATGAGACCCGAAATAGTTCCAGGAACTAGGAAAACTTCCTACAGTGGAAAAACGCCTTTAGAAACTGAGATTTTCAGTCACCATTGACTTTCTTTGAATCCTTTTTCCATGCAATAAAAGTGAATGGTGACTCAGGCGGCCTTTCTGCATAGCGTCTCCTTTTGTATTCCATGGAAGAAAGAGTCATATACTGTAGGTTTGGAACATGAGGATGAGTAAATTATGGTTTTGGCGTGAACTATTCTTTTTTAAAACAAAAGTATACTGTATGCACAGTGGTGTGGAATTTAGATTTAAGGTGTGAGAAAAGGACTATTAAGCCTGATGAACAATGAGAATAAAATAATATAAACTTAAAAATGAGGCACAATTACTGAGATCATAAAAAGTTGTTTCAGTACATTAAGAGAAATAAAGACAGATGGTGGAATGGTGGACATGAAAATCTTACTGTTTGCCTTTCGTTGCGCTCTGCTCGAGAGGGGCTGGTGTGAGGACGTCTACCCCTCCTTTCCTCGCTGCCCCCCCTCCTGCGTCCACTACGCGCGGGCATCTGTAGCCATGCCCAGCATAACCGAGGGAGGGCAACGACAAACAGAAAGAGGGACAGGAATACAAAATGACAGTGTAAGATAAAAACAGAAAAGGTGACCATAGAATTAAATCAGAAACTGTCATCAGCATCATATGCTCAAATGTAGTACATTACTATTTTACAGAAGGGAAATCTCACACATTGAAATATTTACATTCAGTTTATATTATAATTTTGATGTTACCCTTACACATGGTTCTAATTAAGTGGCAACTTGGCACAAAACTTGTTCAGACTTGTTAAAATGACACAGGCGCAAGCAATAAAGACTTCTGCTCTTGGCCCACCTTTGAGATTGTTACTGCATATTAAGATCATTCTCACCGATTCTTTGTGAGTTCGGGTCTTCATGACAAGCTCTCTATGTGGTCCATTCCTTCCAGTCAGCCATTACAGAAAGCTGCAGCGTGACCACAATCGGGATGGTTGGCCTACAGGCTGCCTATCATAGCACTGAATCTTTGAATTCTGAGGGGAATAGAGTGAATACCACTAAAGTTAACATAAATTTTATAATAAATACACATATTACTATTCATTCACAGATCATTAAAAAAATCTAAAGAGATGATGAGATAAAAGATTAGTCCATGTTTTTTTTCAGGAATGAGGGATGACAATCTATGATCAAATGTTCTTTGATGAATTTATGATTTTATCATGATCAATGATACAATACTCAGTTGTAAAATAGTCTGTCATTAAATTATGTGTAATGAAATTATGCTGTTTACTATTTTGATACTAAAACATAACATTAAACTGTTTGCAGTGTTGTTATACTGTACAAAATATATTTATGTCGACTGCATTGTACTTCAGAGGGTTTGTTGCACTCTGAAGCTGAGCTTTAGTCATCAATGTTGAATGGGGCTCTGCAAAAAAAAATCATCCACTGCAGCCAACATAGGGAGAGGGGCACTGGCTTCACCAAAACATCAATACGCTCACAAACCTTGAAATGCATCATGCACATAAATACATGCTTCAGAACACACAACACTCATACACATTCTCATTTGTATTCACAAACATACATCTTTCATGTTTCAGGTGTTAAGCATTTTCAAACATATTATAACACTAATTCAAACTCCCCTTGTATGTAATCTTGATTTTGAATCTTAATTTTCTTTTGTGCAGTTCAGAAATTATTTTTACTTGAGGTCCTTTAAAGCACATACACTTAGTGAGCACTATTTTGGGAACACCTGTACACCTACTCATTTATGTGAATATATAATCAGTCAATCAAGCGGCAACAGTGCAATGCATAAAATCATGCAGATACAGGCCAGGAGCTTCAGTTAATGTTCACATCAAACGTCAGAATGGGGAAAAATATAATCTCAGTGATTTCAACAGTGGCATGATTGTTGGTGCCAGACAGGCTAGTTTCAGTATTTCTGTAACTACTGAACTCCTGGGATTTTCACACACACCAGTCTCTAGAATTTACTCAGAATGGTGCCAAATAAAAATAAAAAAAAAGAGTGGCAGTTCTGCGGACAGAAACACCTTGTTGATGAGAGAGGTCAATGGAGAATGGCCAGACTGGTTTGAGCAGACAGAAAGGCTATGGTAACTCAAATAACCACTCTGTACAATTGTAGTGAGCAGAATAGCGCCTCGGAATGCTCAACACGTTGAACCTTGAGACGGATGGGCTACAACAGCAGAAGACCACATCGGGCACCTTATTAGGACCATACTCTTCCTAATAAAGTGCTCAGTGAGTATCTTCAATCCTTTTCCCCTCTTTTCATCTCCTTCCATCTTAAGATCAGGGACTAAAAATGTCCCAAGAAATTAAAAAGAAAACCGAAAATGAACAACATTTTTGGCAGAATGTAACCGAAAGTGGGAATGTCCCTTTGAATTTTTCTGGAGTGAAAACTTAAATGTTGGTTACTTTTGTTCTGATCACTTTTTTGTGTGAAACCAAAGTCAAAATAGTTTATTACTATTATTTATGTAATTAAACCACTTCCTGTTGTTCAAAAAAATTAGGCTTCTCTCTTTTTAGTTGAACACGACAAACATGTTCTTTGATTGAGAAGAAAATGCTAATTGAAAATGCATTATTGCTTGTTATCATTTCTATGCTGATAATTCTCCCACATGGGGGAAAAATTAATTGCTTTTATCACTTATTTTGGTTGAGGAAAGTCCCTTATTTTGAGCTTGTTTTTTCAGACCAAACCCCTTTTTTCTTGAGAGATCTGGTAACACTGCAACTACATCACCCACACTTAGAGTACTGTAATTTATTAACCATTCTTTAATTACGTTCTAACCGGTTACCAATTGGAAACTAGGCAGCAGAATGCTGGAACCGGAATGAAAAAATAAAGTTTCTGCTCAGAATGAAGCGAAATGAAAACATTTTTAGTTCCTGCTTAGCAATTCCTTCTCTTGTTTTTTATTCTCAATATTTTCCATTTTGATGACTTTCCATTTCCATTATTTTCCATATTTTTCTCACATAGGCTAATGCTTTAACTATTAGTCTGACAATATTGAGCTATTCATACACAATCACATAGCAAAGTGCAGCAACACAATAACATTCAATGCTAATTATCATTACAGGCTGAAATTATATCAAATCAAATTTTTACAAATATCTACAAAAATTTTGGGGCTTTTACACACACGCGCACATGAACGCACCACACAGAGCGAAAGAGACAGAGAATAAATAATTAGATAGAGACAAAGAGAGAGAGAGAGAGAGATCACCAATCACAGTTAAGAGACACACTTCTGCGTTGCCATCCATGAAGTGTGGTTAAGAGGTTAACTCAGTCACTCCTGAATTTTTTTTTTTAATCAGCCCCCCTATTCTCTCTCTCTCTCTCTCTCTCTCTCTCTCTCTCACACTCACACACACAGGCGGACTGGCCATAGGGTGAACCGGGACATTTCCCAGTGGGTCGGTTGCGAAACGGGGCCGAACGGGCGGCGATAACTGAACCCCCCACAACAACAACAACAACACACACACACTTCATTTATTGTGAATGAGGCTATATATAGAACACTAACAGTCTGGGTAAAAGGAGTGAGTGTATTTAGCGCGGCTTTCAAAGGTATGTAGCCTACATTCACCCAAACCACTAGAAAAAAATACAGCGCTTATAAATATTACATATAGGCTAAACATATTTACAGACTACAGACATCAAAGACGGTTTTATACACATGATACCCTATCACGACCACAATTAGCAAGACACCCTTTATTTATTTGTAAAAATAAATAAATAAAAACAAAAAGGGAATTAATGTACGTCCACAACACACATATAGGCAACACACCTTGTGCATATCCCATAAATGTAAAATCAGCATATTTGTGCTCCAATTACAGTGTACACAAGGTAATATATCCAATTGACAGACAATAAAGGCTGCCAGCACTCTGTCTACAGGTGAACCTTCATTCATCAGGAGTCTATTACCAAAATCTTGGCCGGGCTCCATGCATACCAAGAGTCTTCCCCCTTCTCTCTCTCTCTCCCACTGCAAATATATGCATGTAAGCAATCAGCAATATTTTCATGTAGACACATATGCACAAACAGAGAAACACGATTAGCTTTGATTTCTAATTATTTAGCACGCAAATAATGCCAAAAGGTGCAGTAAGTTAGGCACCAGAACGTGCATCTCTGTGCCTCTCCCCGTCAGTCCCGGCCACGCACTGCAGCGTTCCTTTCTTCCATTATTCTACTGCTTGTTATTGATACGCATGCAGAGGTTGTGCTCTACTGTACTAACTGGACGACCTCTGGATCTACATTCTAGTCTGACAAGACGGAGAGAGAAGGCATTTCGGTGTCTACCCCCCTTTTGGTGTTTCTCCACGTATGAGGAAGATTTGGTATCAGAATGGCGAATGGCATTCTTGTCGAGCTCGCCGGATCGCGTAGTTCCGTGGAATGCGTGCACTCGAGACCTGCGTGGTTATGCGCCCCGATTAAGTATATGATTTCAACCCAATACTTGCAAATTAAAGCACAAAGACGGGGAGTGCGAGGAGGGGGAACAGTCGGACCATGGCCAAGAAGAATGAGTAAAAATATAAGCATCCATTTTCTCCTCGTCCCTTACCTACAATATCCAGCGATGCGAATCTCCCTTCCTTTCTCACTCCTTCTGCCGTTTGTACTGTACATGGACCTACACGCGTTGAAACACTCAGGCGACACGATGCGCGGAAAGATTTACATTGTTGCGGCTTCGCAAATAACGCAGCGTCTTCTCGCTTGCCAGCCGCTCCCCCTGAATTCGGCGCAGCAGAAAACGGGGTGCAGCTGAAGACTGTACAAATTGATGCGTACGTTTGATTCTTCCCCACCCCCTTTTCTTTTCTGCCCCTCTCCCGCTCCTCTGTCAAGACGACTTGCACTCTTTTTTTCCCTTTTTTTTTTTTGCTGTCTGTAGGGCGCAAATCTTCACGGAGGGGTGAGTGAGGAACGCTCGAGCAAGTCGAGGGTGAAAAGGGGCGTGATTTAGCTTATTATTTAGGGGAAAATGTGAGGAAATTAAATAGGAAAAAAGAAATAGTTGAAAACGTAGAGATAAGCCAATGTATATCTTAATTATGTAAATGACCATTTATATAATTGTTGATTGCCGACACTTAATTCAGGAAATTAACCTTGAACTGCTTGATTAGTTAATGGGCAGTAATTAGCCTTAATTGTGCTACATTAATGAGGTAGGTTAGTGATGCCACGATCTCTTTAAAGTTATCATTTGAAATTGGTAGGCCTAATATTGCTCATCTAAGCAGCATATGTTTCATGAGGCACATTTTAGTTGCCAAGACCCAGACTGAAATAACTTCCTTAAGGGGCCGTTCACATCAAGCTTGTTTTTGCGTCAGTCTGTGATGCCAAGAACCTCAACTCCTAAAAACACGTCTCGAGACACCCTTATAGCCACTATTAGTTGCGTTTCGTCTAGCTTTTAAACACAAAACCGTGTTCGGTCTGAACGGCCCCTAATAGGCTACCGTACTTACTTGAGAGACTACAATGGAGTGGCCGTTCAAGCACTGTCTTATACACAAACAAACACTCTCTCTCAGGCTCTCTTTTCTGCAGTTTTTTCCTACCCTTTCGAATAGACCTCTGTCCAGACTCCCATTGTGTTGTAACCATAGTAACAAACCCCTCACAAGTGCGCGTGCGTCATCATGTATTCTATCAGGCTGTATGCAATCCGTCTACCGATTGAAGCGCGAGAGGATTGGCTGGAGAGCTGCTTTGCATTGATTTACCGCTGCAGGTGTGTAACTGGTTGAGGTGTTAACTTACAACAGCGTTATAACGGGTTGTCGTTGGTTACAGAATATAATCATCATTAAAGATTATGTACAGGGGATTCAACAGACTATTTGTAAACCTGTAACAGAAAGGGACACACTCAGGGGGTACATTCCAGGGGGGATGGGAGTACACCCCCACACACACACACACACAGGTCTTTAAAACACATTACAGATTCATAAATATGTAGCAACAGATTAATACACTCCTTTGTGTAGTTGTTCTTGCAGCTCCTAAAATACGAAGGAGTCAAAAAAAAAGAGAAAAAAAAGACTAAAACTCACCGCAGTACAGATAGTTTACGGTTTGAAATTCAGACTTTGATTGGCTATAAACCCGCTATGGCTGTCGTAGATGCGTAAATAATGTTAACAAATTTTCTTCATGATCTGTGAATGCAGATGACATAATTTTCCGCTCTACAATCGGTTGTTTAAATTTTACGACTCTTCACTTTCTGATGCAAATAGCTCCAAAAGTTGAACACAAAACTTAAACCACTCTCATTTTGACCAGTCTGATTTGTGAATTTTTTCCACTGCAGTTTCCTGCCGACCCTTTGTAAGTTTCCCGAAAACACGCAGTCTGGGTTCGTGCAGATTTATTTGTTTTAAATAGAACCTGATTTGTGAAAATTTTGACAATCACATTTGGTCGTGTTTATTGTGTCTAACTGCTCTATAAAATACTTTAAATTTATGTGTAAAAAATCTGTGTTATAGGATTTGAGAGGTCTCATTCACACTGTAAAAAATTACTTTAAATTTATGTGCCAAATTATACAGCAATCTACTGTGATTCTTATATACAGTAGTTTGATGTTAAAAATGCTGCATTGTGGGAGATCAAGAGCAGGCTCACTGGGAAGTGACTAGTTTACAGTAAATAGCTGTTGAATGCAATACATTACGGGGAAATGAACAATTAAAATCATGATATCATCTTTGTGAAAGCTATAGTGACATTTTGAAACGTATTTTAACCCCTCCCCCATTAACATTTTAGTTTGTGGTACATGGTTAGTGTTCATGATGTTTCTGACCAACTTATCATCTCACATCAGCCTTCAGTCTGTCTTATGAGAAGCAAAAAAAAAATCAACCTTTGAAGCAATGTACATATTAAATGTACAATTTTGCCAGGATTGAAAAGTGTATTTTTTATGAAAAAACAAAAACAACAACAACCTGTACACAGTAAAATAACAGTATAGCACTGTAATGTGCTATAATGGTGAAATACCCATAAGCCTTTGCGCTTGAATAAGTATGTATGCTTTGGCAATGCATTGGGGCTACACAAATTAAAAACAAAAACAAATACAAAAACATGTACAAAAGTTTTTATTCAGACTTAATAGAAGTCTTAGTTTTTATTTAGTGCTGTTGTTTTGTTATAAATAGTTGTGTTTTGTTTGAAGTCACCATTATGTTTATTAGTGTTCTCTTGAGCTGGCACCTTGGACCTTCTTTATTATTATATTATGTTCTTCATGCCAGTCAATTTATGTTTAAGTAAAACTCAACGGGGAACTTATGTTTAAGTTCCCCCTCCTCGTTGCACGGTGCTACTTGGAGGACAAAACCTAAGGTCAGACTGAATATCGAATATCTGATCCTACTTTGCAAATGCACTATATGTAACTACAGTGATGCATTACACATAAAAGCAAAAGCAATAAAGTTTATTTCAGCAAAATTATATCAGCAAACTCAATGTTTGATGTTTTTGATGAACTGACAGCATTACACGTGTTATTAACAAGACACACAGATATTTACTCTCTGCATGCAAAACACAACAATGGTGACAATTAACAAACATACTAAATTAAAGTATAATGCTGGCAAACAGTATTTTCCTGGTAGTAATGCTGGTTGCCAGTAGTTTACTGTTTTTTTAAAGGATTATTTTTTACAGTGCATGAAACATGATGATTATTATGGAAAAATATTAGTTTCACACAGAACTGGATTTGTGAAAAATTTCACAGATTGATTTTAATCATTTTAATCATTTAAAGGCCTTTTATTATTTTTTTGGCCTACATCCTTAGTGTTTCACAATGCCAACATGCATGAAGCCGTTAAAATGACAATCAATCTGTGAAAGTTTCCACAAATCCAGTTCTGTGTGAAACTAGTGTTTTTCCTCCATAATTATCATGATTCATGAATGAGACCTCTCAAATCCTATTAGGTAAACTGTTGACTCCAGAACTAAAAAAATGGTTGAGACAAAAACTGATCTGTGAAAAAATTCACAAATCATCAAGGTCTTTTTGAGCCTACCGTGACCTGTGAGGATGGTCAATTTTTTTTAACTATAAGCTGATTTCCTATTATTACTCAAGGCAATGGGGATAGAGCAGTAAGATGCAATCAAATGTGACCAAATGTGAATGTGAAAGTTTTCACAAATCAGGCTCTATCTAAAACAAGTACATTTGCATGAACCCAGACTGTGTGATTGCTGGAAATGTGAAAGTGAAGAGTGAAAATAAAGAGCGCTTATTTCACCGTCTCGACTCATGGGCTTAAAAAGGGTTGACAGGAAAACAAATACTGTGAAAAAATTCACAAATCTGACTGGTCAAGATGAGAGTGGTTTCAGTCTTAGGTGTAAAACCTTTGGAACTATTTGCATCAGAAAGTGAAGAGTCGTAACATTTAAATGACTGATTGCAGAGTGAAGGATGATTTAATCAGCATTCACAAATCACAAAGAATAAACTACAACATTATATACATGTCTACGACAGCGCATAGAGGGCTTCTCAAAGTCTGAATTTCAAACCGCAAACTAACTTTACCATGGTCTAAAACCCTTGCGCTTCTTGTTCATTCTTGTTCTTGTTCAATTTCATAATCAATACATCTTTTTAACCTTTCTTGAACCTTTTATTACTTTGTTATAGTAGTGTTCAGAGGTGGGTAGGAACATGCTACATTTACTCAGTTACATTTACTTGAGTTACTTTTATTATTATATGTAATGGTGGGTACTTTTCACTCATTCTCAAGTACATTTCGGATTCTTTATTTTGTGCTTTGATACAATGGGCGACATTCCTGTCATTACGTTACTGGTTTTCATTTAATTTTAAGTGTTAATAAATGCATAATTAATTGAGATGTTTGAATGGGAATTTTACAGCAGAACAGTGGAACTTCACAGCTGCGCTCATCACTGCAGCAAGTGCTCAAAACAAACACTTTCTTTTGTCATGCAATTCTTCATTTTACATCAAGACAAGCAGATTTTTCAAGATTTAAATTGCAGTAGGTGTTGTGGATAATGATAACTTGGGCTTGTCTGTGTCATGTTAATTTTTAGGGTGATTCCGTATTAAGTGCAAATGTCTTTTGCTCTGCTGATCATGTGTTTGACTACTGGAATGTGAGTTAACAATATGTCTGTGTCTGCACAGCATTCCTGCGTTTGACAGATGGGAGCCTTTATCGTATCGACAACAGAAAACAAGCTCTGAACTTAAATACGCCTAATACGTTTTCAAACACAGAGGTAATTTACCCTTAGTGTACAGAACTAATTATCTAAATGATTTCTACACTAAAAATACTGTAAGATCCATCCAATTTAGACTTTAAAAAGTGACAGGACATTTGAAATAGCGAAAGTAGGCATTAATAAAGCATGATCTTGTTTCGTTTTATTCAGCATTATATAATTGGGCCTTTGGGACATTGTTCATGTTTTTCACCATAATAATTACTAGAAACTGGTTTACAAACATATCTTCTAATTGAAAGATTTGTCCATATCTGACATCATTTCCCCACCCTCATGTTGTTCCAAACCTATGTGGCTTTCTGTATTTTATGGAACCCAAAAGATGTAGACAGAAAGTTAGGGACTGACAGTTTCAGTCACCATTCCCTTTTAAAATATGGAGGAAAAAAACATGCAGTGAAAGTATGGAGACTACGGGCCCAAACATACTTCACACAAGTACGCCAACGCATGGACAACGCGTGGTCCTGTTGTACATACATTAAGTGTGCACTTGCAGTCACAAAACTTGGACCACAAGGGGGAGAAAAAGTTTTTTTAGGCACCACAAAACTAGATGTGGTGGAGTCAACATGTCGACAGTTGAGTTGAGGAGTGTGTTCTTCTGTATTTGCTGAAAAGATAACAGAAAACATGTTTTGTATAATCTAACTTAATTGCTGCATGACAGTTGTTGACGGAAAAAAGAAAATCCGCTGTAGCGCCCCTTGCAGCATCGCTAAGAATACAGCACTTACTTGCGTTAGGTTATGAATTGCGCTCTTGACACATTTCACAACGGATCGACGCATGAAATTGAGTTTGCGTAGCAAGATGCGTCTGCGTTCATGTGCTTATATAGAGTATGTTTTGGCCTTAAGGCTAACATTCTGTCAAACATCTCCTTGATTGTAGTGCATTGAAGAAAGTCAATGAAACAAAATGAGGGTGTATGATGACAATTCATTAATAATAAGAATAAAATTTATTCTTATTATTAATAGTATTATTATTGTGTAATACATGTTAAATGTGTATTATGTAATGGAATATTGGGGCTTAATCGTCTTTTATGTTTTATGTGACATAAATAGTTACTCGCTACTTGAGTATTCTTTTAATTGGATACTGTCTTACTCTTACTTAAGTAATTACTTAAGTAAATACTCCTTTTACTTGGACTTGAGTATTTTTTTTTTTTAAGGAATTTTAATTTGATTTGAATAAAGATTTTGGCTACTCTACCAACCTCTGGTAGTGTTTTGCTCTGCCCTGCAAAAAATAAATTTCTTCCTAAAAAATGAATATATTTACTTTTTTTTTTTTTTTTCTGAAAATAAGACTTAATACCTTATATTTAGCAGGTTATTCTTATGCGGATGCAAGATAAATGATAGTCACGGGTTGAGGTTTTTAGGGATACTTTTAAAAATGTACTGCAGTCAACAAAAGGTTGATTGTGTAACGTTTTGCAGTGATGAGGCGAGAGAGCAGGATCTAAGTGCAGCTTTTGTTTAATCCACAATCAAAGAAGATGAGAATACATAGAATTCGATGAAGAAGAAGGTTACAAAACATTCAGTCGTCTGTGGTAACATTCACACATTTAACAACAATGAATAACTGACCATGAGGGAACAAATCTAGAGGGTATTTTTACAAACAGGTGCTGATGGTTGAATGGAGAACAGATGGCTGATGAGGGCAGTGCATCATGGGAAATGTAGTTCTGGGGAAACAAATGAAAGAAGACAAAAAAAAGAGTCCATTGAACAAAATGGTGACTGTGCCAGATTGTACATCTACAAGCCATTGCATTTATATTTTCTAGTGTTAACAGTGATACCGGGATTGCGCGTCTTGCATGCACTGTTCTAATTGGGTCATGTGTCAAGAAGAAAACTTTCTCTTTGAATCAAGTTTGTTTTTTCCTTACCCCACTGGAAAAAAGTGTTTTCTTGTTATAAGATTAAATGTTACAATATTTTGTTAGATTTCACTGAAAACAAGACAACGTATGTTATTTTGCTTCTCAAGAACATTTATGAATGTAACTGAATGTTTAGATATTATTTACTGGACAATAAGACAAAAAAACAAACAGTTAAGTGCAACTACAATCCAATTTATGAAATCTGACTTTCTTTCTCTTTCCTTCTTGTTGTAGTTTACCGTGTCCTCTCTGTTGCTCAGTATTTATAAATCTTCTCAAGACAAGTTCTTGAAACTATTGTTTTTGAAGGAAGAGGACTACAGACTTGTATAAACCTTATTTACATAAGCGCCATATTTGTTTTTTGAAGGGAATGAAAACGAGGCTGCAGTGAGGGATATACTTATCATCTCTTTATTGACATGAGCTGTATAGAGCTACCAACATTTATTTTAATGTTTCGTCAGCAGAATGGTCCAAAAACACTTTAAACTGCAGTAGTTTAAACTTTAGACTGTCCCTCACAGCCTCAACATTAGCGTCAGAAAACAAAGATGAGCTACTGTGAATAAGGTCAATAAAAGGAAACAATGAGATTTTATTAATCAGGAATTGACTGGATTGTAATAAGTGGTCTCTTTGACAGGTGGTTGGAGATATGAAAAATAAGAGGGCTTGGTGATGCTGCTGAAAAGGAAAGTTCGGAGCAAGTTATAACACTCTAATGAAAGATTAAATACAAACATTTTGAAAAACTATCCACAGATGCACCGCTACATCATCTACAATTTATCATATCTCCATTCCAGACATCTCCAAAGGAATGTTCCAGGTTCAATACAAGTTATGCATTATTACCAAAGAAAGTAAATTCATCTAAGAGAGATATAAACTTGTCCCTCAGTTTGTAAACACAAACAAAACACCTTTACCATAAAGCATTTACATTTTAAATTTATGAGCAAGGCATTCACCCCGCAATAAATGTTAAAATAATGAACATGACACAAGTGTGATAAAATTGCTTACCTGCCTGTGTAAAATTACATCCCAACTCCTTTCATGACTATGCAAAGCCTGTAAATATTGTATCTTCTGCATGAACCACATGAAGCAAACGCCAAGCAGCGTGAAGCATAGGGGGTTCTTGTTTTCATTATTGATTTTGATTATTTGATCACTGCACACACAATTCTTGTTTGAACAAGTAAAAAAAAAAATTATAGTCTATGGTGCTCACTGGCATGCCACAGATGCTGTTGATAGAGCTAAACGTGAATTCACATAAATGCATCTCACGCACAGTGATTATTTTGAGTGTAAACAGTAAATGAGGCAGCAAAAAATATATTTTAAAAATATCTTCAGGGGAGACACTTTATTTTTAACCAGCCACAGTGGGCGTACCAAGCAGACTGGCATATATCAAGACATAATTGTGACATACAGTATGTGATGAGACAGCCAATGATGTAACAATGTCTTTTTTTATTAGTTTATAAGCTTAATTAGTCAGCATTTTACAGTTAACCCACAGATACCCTAGTGTCAACACAAACATATATGGACTTTACAGTGAATGTGTGTAAATGCATATGCATGTGTAGTGTATTATTAAATATTTGGATACTGAAATATTGGAAGCATGACAATTCTCTTAAATACAAAGATTTGTGTGTGTGTGTTTATGTGTGTGTATATTATCACAAGGTAGAAGAGTTGTTTGAGTTATGATGAATGCTGGTGCGTATGCTTTGGGACAAGTAACTTGGTATAAAGTACACAGGCCGGGCAAAATTCCACACAACATAGATGCAGTCTAATAATTTTAGCCTGTGTTATGATACTCCATGCCAGCACTCTGCCCTGTAAGGAGCGAACTACACATATCGAGACAGTTCATATCTATCAAACATTTGACCCAGCAGTTCTAATTATCTTTTTTTTTTATTTTTATCCCTTCTCATTTTTCACAGCATCATGTAGATTCCTCCAATTCAACTTCTCAACGACCTGTAAACAGATGCCGGCAGAGCCAGTTAACAGGGAGGCCTGCATTTAAACTAGTATTTGAATAATCAAAAGAAATTGATTTCTGAAAATTTTATTTTACCAAGACAATTGCATAGAATAGTTCACTTAAAAATGAAAACTCTTCATTTAACCTCATGCCATCCCAAAATTGTATGCAAACTTACTTTCTTCTGTAGAACACAAACATATTTTAAAGAATGTATGAGGTGTTGTTGTCCAGTGCAAGTCAATGGGGTCCATAATTTCAAGCTCCAAAAAGAACATAAAGGTAGTATAAAAGTTGTCTATATGACAAGTTGTTTAATTAATGTCCTCTGAAGCAATAGAGGACACCCAAACTTTGGATGAGAAACGGACCAAAATTGAAGTCCGTTTTCACTATAAATCTTGACAGCTGGCCCAATTGGAACATAGTGCAGGCATCAATACATTTATTCTGTGACACACAATCCCAGTATAATTGTACATCAACGAGACATACTTTTTTTTATTTTCAAGTGTTAACAATCAACCTTTTGGCGACATCAGTAAATTTGAAAAATATTCCTAAAAAAAAAACCCGTCATTTTAACTTGCATCTGCATTTTCAAAATAGCCAATTGGGTGTAACAAAAATAAAAACCTGACAACACAGTGTCCGATTTGTGTACAGCACTCTGCTCATGCGTTAAGCGCTATGAAAAATGCAAATGAGCTTCTCTTATGAATGCCCCAAAGAGAATGCAGATGTCAAGATTTGTAATGAAAGGACTTCAATTTTGGTCAATTTCTCACCCAAAGCAATCTTTAATGCGTCATCTATTGCTTCAGATAACATGAATTAAACCGCTCAAGTCATATGGGTTATTTTTTATGCTGCCTTGTTTTTTTTTAAGTTTAACTTTTGGACTAAGGGTGTAACGATTAGCTCTGACGATGATATGAATCATAGATATGATTATGTTACATACAGACATAATGTGGTACATATGTTATATGCATAATAGATTTCCGAATGAATTAAGGATAGCAATATCTGATGCAACATAATTACTTGATGCCATCACACACAAACAGATGGTAAACCATGAAATATGTGTAATAGATTTGCATGTCATATAATGATATGTTAAGATTTATTGCACCAATAATTAAAGATGAAATGTCATGTGCAGGAAGAAAAGATCCAAGTTTAAATCGAGCAGGGTCACAGAATGAAAAACGATCTATTAGTAGCATGTAAAGGCAGTTTTAAACAAGTATGTGGTAAATGTGAGTTCCCCATTTGTTTTGGAATAAGGAGAGGCGCAGGGGAGTTAAACGGAGGCGCCTTCACTCATCCGTTTGTTCACGAGAATCCAATCGCATTATCATGCAGGACTGCCGCGTGTCATTGGCCAAATCACAGGTGATGGTTAGTTTCTTTCAGAACAGTCTGAAATCGCTCCCTATAATATGTAGCATTCACTATAAAGAAAATGAATGAAAGAATGAGTGTTTTTGTTTACACTCACATGTCTGCCCACCATTCATTTATTTAAGCCAAGTTCTATTCATGGTTAAATTGTTTTATGGAGAAATAAAAGCAACATTAACACATCGTAATCAGAGAAGGCAACAACAATTAACTTACTTTGGTCAACGAATGCAAACAGTTTTGAATAATCACACAGAAAGCAGAACTCGGCAGCATAAACTTTATTTCAAATTGTGCTTTCTTTTCCTTCAATCTTGCATGCTCTGCATCTGTTGCAAGAAGGTTCACATTGACAGTCACATTGAGTATTTTTATATGGTAATGATAATTGATTCTTAAAATCCGTAATCGATGCATAGAGATTTATTTGATAGATCGATGCATTTTTATAGTCCTATTTTGGACCCCATTGCCTTACATTGTATGGGCAAAAACACCTCATTTGTAAAATCATCTTTAATTTCTATAGAAGAAAAAAAATAGACAAGAGTTTGGGACATGAGGGAGAATAAATGAGAGAATTTTCATTTTGGTGTGAATTTTCCTTTAATTTGGTCAAATTGAGATTCGTACCTCTCACCAGTCGTAGCGGGGCGGGAGTGGGGAGGATGGTGGCGTGGTGACTCGTGGCGGGGTGAGGGAGAGGAGGAAGAGCTTGGAGGTGCTGTAAGGGCCAGCTGCTGTCCTACCCCTCCACTCCGGTCACGCCCATAATCTAAACTACGGGCATTAGGGGGGCGGTATCGCCCCACCTCCCTCCTCCATTCATCATTAAAGGCATCTGCCTCACCTGAAAGAGAAAGATTTCTACAATAGTGAAAAGATAGGGATATTTCTAAAATGTCTCTACCAAAACTTAAAAGAGAAAGATGCTGGCATTTAGAGAAAGAGGGATTTGACTCACTCTCCTCCAGGTTGAAGAAGTCCTGTCTCTCTTCACGGTCACCGGTGTGTCGGTTCCTTGAACGTTCCATCACATGACCTCTCTCGCCGATGTGATGCCCTATAGCCATTCGCTCCAGGCCACTCTCACTGTCCCGCATTGTTTGACGTGTCTCTCTGATCTAAAAAGACACAATTACAGTTTAACAAACACATGGTATAGTGAATGTCCCATTTACATATGATAACACTTTTAAAAAAAGTGTGTGTGTGCATGCATGTCTTACACCCCCGGGAGCAGTGCGCAGTTCACTGGTCTGCTGATAGACTTGCGGTGTTCCTGGGTCTGTGGAGGAGTATGAGATGACTGTGGAGGAGGAGAAGGTCTGGCAGTTTGGAGAACCAGAGATTCGTTCCTACAAAAGAAAAAGGAGGTTATGAAAGGCCTACTAAGGCATTTGATGAGATGATCCGAGTCAATAGGAAAATTAAGTGTAATTTGAGTTGTAATGCCTGATGACCACAGTAATTTGTGGGATATTATGCTCTCAAAACAGCATAAAAGCTACACTTATAAGAATAGTGTACATTTCAAAGATTGGGAGATTATCAAGTACAGAACCAGATAAATTACACTTGAAATAAAACATCTGACTATTCCCACAACATGACTCTATTCTTTATACATATAAATCTGACATCTGCAACAACTCATAAGCTGTATGCAATACCGTAACATGCTACACCATCCAAACTGAAGTCTATAATCAAAGGCTGACTGTATAGATGCCATGGTGTCATTTCTGCATTTCTGTTTCAGTATTTCTGAAATGAACAATCACGAAACTCACCACGTTATCCATCATTCCACTCATCATGCTGAACATGTCCATGAACCCTCCACCCTGAGAAAAAAAGAAATAAAATCTCAATATTTTCAAAATCACTTGAGTGACTGTCTTTGTTGCCACTGATATAAATAAATGTGAACAAAACAAGGAAAGAGCAAAGCAGGAGCTGCACAATTATTAAATTATTTTTTTTGATTGTTGATTATTTGTATTGATATTGTAGTGTTTTCAGTAGTTTTATAGGGATAGTTCACCCAAAAATTAAACTCCTCTCATAATTTACTAACCCTCATGCCATCTCAGATGTGTATGACTTTCTTTCTTCAGCAGAACACAGATTATGAGAAAGATTTTTTAATCTTTAAACAATTATAATGAAAAGGACTTAAATATGTATCTGTTTCTCACCCAAAGCAATCATATCACTTTAGAAAACATTAATTTAACCACTAGAGTCATATGGATTACTTTTAATCCGTTTGTCTGTGCTTTTTGGAGCTTCAAAAGGCCTGATCACCATTCACTTGCATTTTGAGGACCTACGGAGCTGAAATATTCTTCTAAAAATCTTTGTTTGCGATCAGCTGAAGAAAGAAGGTCATACACATTTGGGATGGCATGAGGGTGAGAAAATTATGAGAATTTTCATTTTTGGGTGAACTTTAAGTGGAATTTTATAGACATTTTCCCAAAAATGTTTTAAAAAACATTGTGTGTACCTCGTGTCACTATTACAAGTCAACCTCAACAGTGCGTTTTCTTTCTTTCCATGATAAATATTAAGAAGGCATGCTATGGATTAAACTGTCAGTCCTCATTCCCAAATTATCATGTATAACCATCAACAATTACTACATTTGATCCTGGTAAATTAAAGCTAATGACATTAATTTATATATTGATTCAGGTCATGGTAAAAGCGATATTAAAGAAAGAGTTCACAGCATCATAGTGAGGGTACTATGGGACATTAAGAGCAGTTCATATCACTTATGGTAATGCGATCAGGTTTGTAATATTCAAATGAAGCTTTGTCTCCAGTTTTCAATCAATTTATTTGACAAAAATAGTCATACAAGTATGCCTTGAAATTTTTTTTTCATCCCATGAGTATAACTATCCATTCCATTTATGAAGATATTTAGCAAATAAACGCACCATTCATGACTATCTCCAACTCAATTCTATGGGAAGTTCTGCAAAGCTTGTTAGAGCAAGCAAAGGTACCCTAGGGGGGCGGAGCATAGCTAAAGGTCAGTTACGATTAATTTTGATTAGTAGAATTTATATAAAAATACTTATTTTGTGTCATGCATAATACACATTAATACATCAAGAATGTGCCTAAACATTGGCCCTCTTTGCTGCATGAAAATCAAAACAGTTTTTCACATTAATACATTTTACACAAAAAGCTAGCAACAGACAAGTCAGTGATGAGTTATAATGCTCAATCGCTGCACAAAAATGTTGTAAATAGAAAACTGACTAAAAGTAGCATGTTACGATCAAACTAATCTTGGACAGTTTGATTGAAACACTACTACTTTTAATCAACAAATGTGAAAACAAAACAATGTGCGGATCTAATTCCTTACTGATAATAATGTATACTTCAATCCAGCACCTATTAAAGAAATATTGGATGTGTGTGCATTTTGTTTTCTAAAACAGAAAACTTACTCAGTGATAGTGGACCTAAATGGAATGCTGTAATTTACACTTTTCAGGATTTGTTAATGTAATGGTAATCTTAATTATTCATTTGACTAATTGTGTAGCCTTACAGCAAGGAAAAATACATATATGGGCAGATCTACAGTCTAAAACAGGGAGGTTCAATCCTGATACTTTGATTGAGCCTGGCTCTAACTCTTAACCAAATATATATTAACTATGTTAGAAATAGCATACTAACATACTACTTTTACTATTTCTGCAGTATATTTCTGTGGACTTGTTTACAAAAACTTCATTTACACAAACTTTAATTACAAATACAAAACAGCCATGTCTGTTTAAACTGCCTCAATCACTAGCAAGATAATGAGGTCATGTGACAACAATGTGGCATTTTACTGTTTGAAACTCGTTTCATACTATGTTAGATTTTATATATATAAATATATGAATGAGAGAGAGAGAGAGAGAGAGAGAGAGAGAGAGAGAGAGAGAGAGAGAGAGAGAGAGAGAGAGAGAGAGAGAGAGAGAGAGAGAGAGAGAGAGAGAGAGATCTGTAATTCTGGTCCAAAATGTGAAAAGAGACCATACCATTCCCATCATGCCGAAGGGGGAGAGGGCTCCAACCTGTGGCTACAAAGGGAAAAAAAACTTGGTCACCTTAACTTATCTTAAATACAAGACTAAAAACACTTAAATATTAAAAGGTGCACTCAGTAATTTTTTCCTCAATTTAAAAAGTTATCCTCCTTAAAAAGGAATTTTTGTAATTTTGAAAAATGATAAAATTATGAGCACTCACATGAGATGAAGACTCCAGTCATATCAGTAGCCTTACAAAAGCTGTTTTATTCTACATGAAGAGGGTCCCCTCATGGGGGCCGCCATGTTATGATCACATGACCAGCCGATTACTACTCAATCTCAGTAACCGCCCTGTTATTGGACATGGCATTGTTAAGTGAAAACTTTTGCGTTTGAATGATGCTGCATCCACGCCACTAGGTGCCAGTGTAAGTCCAAGACAAAAATTACTGAGTACTGTTCAAAGAAACTGCAGAGAACTTTCAGAAATGCACCAAATCTGCATCAGACTGACAGCATTACAGCACCAATAACACCTGAAAATTTTGGAAGTATGCAAATCAGGCCCTGTTTTTGTGGTACTGTTGATTCAGATGGGTACCTGCATGCATGTACGCGGATGCTGTATCTGAGGGGTGAGAGGATAAGGATCCATGCCAAATGACCCAAAGAGACTCCTCATCTGGTGCCTGTGTGCTGCGAATGGATCCCTGTTACAACAAAACATGCATACAATTTACTCCTGGCATCCGGCTTCAGCATATTCTAGACCAGTGGTTCTCAACCAGGGGGTGGGGCCCAAAAGGGAGCCTCAGGATGACTTAAATCTGCAGTATGGAACTTTTTCTGTGTAAAAATACTTATACCTATCCCAGCTTTATCTGCAGCGACAACATATTGTAAGCCATTTATAGGTAAATTTTCTTGAAAACTGTAAGCACTGTGTTTTTGTGGCACTATGAAAATCACCTGTTTGTTTTGGGGGACTGGTCAACAACGTTTACTCAACTAATGGCATGAGTTGGGGCCGGGACTATTTCTTTGTTTGACCAACAGCAGATGGGGTGTATTCAGAAAGCTGTTTTGAAATCGTTTATTTTTACAATTACATTTAGTGGCGCAGAAATTACAAATGTCAGCTTTAAAACTATTTGAAATAAATTGTATTAAAATAGCTTCAAATTCAGGTCTTTAGAGTCCCGGCAATATATATCACAAATGGATCTACGAAATGAACAGATTAAGATCAAAAATTTTAAAGTAATGGAATTAAATGTATTTAGATGTTTTATTTTTCATATTATTTCAAAGATAAAATGCAACAAATCAGGACAAATCTAGAACAGGATTCATGACTTTCACCCTGAAAGTTCCTGAGATGCATCTGGCTGCAAAAAAATATAAATGAGCTACACATAAGTTTTATCTCAGGTACTTTTGATTCTAAACAGATGCTCAACTTACATAATTTCAGTAGCACACCGTAATGACAATAGTGATATAATACTGTTCATGTGTTACACTTGCTATAGTTTACTTCCACGTTGCTTCATCAAATAACAATGTCACGTTTAAATCAAGTCAATCACTGAAACAACAGCGCCACCTTGAGAAAGAAATAGCATGTAGAATACATATGTGTACATGCATATGGAATACTGATACTTCACCATTGTTGCACATAAAATGTATGTGATATTGTCATTTGTATGAATAAAATACTAATGTCTTTTGTAATAAACAACAAAATAGATATCCTGTGACGGTAAACTGCAAAAAAAAAAAAAAACACTTACACTCTAATGACCCTATTCACTTTTAGTATTTAAACCTTTATTTTTAAAAATAAAATAAAAATTGTTGCCATTTTGTGTGAGTGTGTTACACTATAAGAGAGAGACTGAGGAATACTAAAGAGGTATGGGTACAGCACCAAATAAAAGGATGAGCAACAGGGGGTGGAATGAGTTCCCAGGTCACTAAAGACCTGAATTATGTGTTTAAGGGTTAAAAACTATAAGAAATCACGATTACAACCTTTTAACTGACATTATTTTCACACTCCTCACATTTTGAGGGGGGATGCATTGCTCAATGCATGTCAACTGTCAAGAACAAATATTTTTAAACCACAAGCGGATTACGTCATCATCAAAGGCACAAATAAGAGGCAAAATACTCATTATAATGCATCACATTTTTAATAAGGGATACTCACATCATGTATGGGTTATCATCCACATCATTCAAGTAGCGAAACATTTTGCTGTTATCTCTCCACTGCTTGAACTTGCACCCGTTAATTGAACTGACGACTCACTTTAATCAAAACCCAACACAGCAGCAGCTCAGGGGCTGGTAATTGGTCAACCAATCATCAAGCTCCCTCAGCCAGATATGCAAAACACTAAGGGGTTATACAAGCCGGCCTACGGGCCTAACCACAATACAAACCATTAATTTACCGCGCGAGATGGATAACACACTCTGATAAACTGAAGTAGCTCTGTAGAACATTTAAAACTAGGCAAATACTCTCGAATAGTCCAGACAGCTGCTGATCCAAATCAGCCTGTAAGCTATTTCGGACGGTTAGCCTAGCATCATAACATGCACACCTAAATTTATTTGAAAACCACAAGGCTCAAAGATCAAATTCAGCTTGGGTCGAGGTGAATTTTGTCCAGGTGGGGAGAAAACAGCAGCACGGGAGCAGACAGACCGATGGAAATAACCTCCGCAGATGAGCGCAGGAACACACCGTGACAAAGGAAACAAAACCTTGAAGATGCTGCGTGAATATCTTCCGTTTATTTGCAGATTTAAACGTTTATTTTCGAAATGCGCTTGACCGAGTCGACACCAGTTCATGCGCTATCGAGAAAAAAAATCAAGTCCGGCAAAGGAAAGGTGGTTTTGATAATTAGTAAATCGGGCACAAAAGCCAAACGTCAACAGAAAAGAGAGGTGGGGAGGAGGAGGAGGAGGAGGAAGTGGAGGGGAACAGCGAACGAGCACATTCCGGTGAATAAAGATAAAAGCTTGATCCTAAATATTGAAATGCAGGGGATCAGGGTGAAATCAAAGGGATGTGTTGCGGTTAATGAATCCTTTGTATTGCGGTATAAAGATGTATTAGGCTACTGTTATTTGTTCAGTTTAATTTACGTTTTGGTGACCGGTGTGTTATTGTTGGTAGTTATTGATTATTGTTTTTACGAGTATTGTAAATATGAATTTTGGCAAGACTTTTTAGTGATATATTTGAAAATAAAGTGATGAAAATAACAGAATCGAGAGAGAGCGTGACAGAGGCTTTTATTGTGACACAATCCTTATTTTTACCCAGCCATCATTGTTCACTTTGACTGTCTTTTAGAAAATGTAATCGAACGCCAAGAGCAAATTGGAACCGATTTCACGTTGTAAAATTAGCTTAATTCAAATCAAACATCGCAGACTTCTAGAGCTTGATGAGCTTCTGTAGAACGTAAACAGTGAAGCACAAAGATAATCCTTTTATAGCATCGCTAGATGGCAGTGCACAGGACGCGTTCAAAGAATTTCTCATTGAAAGAAGGAACGCAGTATTTCCACTCTGAATTCTAAGTTGAATCACGCTATCGTTTTACCAGATATTCCTTCTGTTTAATCAACATTCAAAAGCCTTCCTCCGTAACTAACACTCGCTTTGGTGTTATAATACCTATGCACTTAACGATATCATAATTGGGTTGTTTTTCCAAACTCACAAAACGTTGAACAGCTATTCTAGCAGTGCAGCTTTATCGAAGCACACATACTAGCCATTTAGCGTCATTTGAATAGGCATGGCGCCTCTAGCGGCCACTTGGTTGGAACTGCATTCTGTGTTTGGCCTTGGTGTGGCGAGCAAGAGCTCGTTGGGCAAAATATTCCCCCCATACAATTTATTTGGAAAAAAAAAAAAATGTGAAGGTACATTTATTTTTTATTCCGGTAAACTTCCTGTTGCTTTGGCTAATTATAACAACAAGCATTAGAGTACAAGTGGTCACTTTTATACAAACATCATTTCTCTGACAATAGATGCTTGATATGGAATAATGGTAATACATTATACATGGGGAGTTGGACCCAACATCTTAACATGACCATGTACATATGTTATTTATAATTAAAGTAATTTACAAATCACTCATAGATACTATCCAGTAAATATGACCATCTGTAGATATATCCATACCATATGCGATTTGTATTTGCAACACATCAGTTGAAGACAGAATATTTATTTCTTCATTGTCCCTAATCTGTTCTTTTGGATTGACTTCAAAATAGACATGACAGCAAATTTTACAAAACCATATACTTCGAACTATGTAATGTTTTACTTTGTTTAGAAAACCAAGAAGCTTTTCAAATTTCACCACTGCACATCAACGGAACAACTGTGGAGAGTGTCAAACGCTCCAAGTTTCTTGGTGTGTATAGGACGGAGGACCTCTCCTGGACTTTTAACACTACCTGCCTAGCCAAGAAGGCCCAGCAGTGCCTCCACTTCCTGCGGAGGCTGAAGATAACAACCTCCCCCCTACCATCCTCACCACATTCTACAGAGGGATGATAGAGAGCATCCTGACCAGCTGTCTTGCCGTGTGGTATGGGAACTGCACAGTTTCGGACCTCAAGACCCTACAGTGAATTATGAGAACAGCTGATAAGATCATTGGAGTCTCTCTACCCACCATCGACACCGCATGCGACAACCGCTGCTTCCGCAAAGCCACCAGTATTACGGGTGACCCATCTCATGGACTCTTCGCCCTCCTGCCATCTGGCAGAATGTACAGGAGCATCTGTGCCACCATCAGCAGACTCCGAAACAGTTTCTTCCCTGAGGCAGTCAGATTGCTCAACACTCAGCTGCCTCCCAATGCTCACCTGGCCTAGTCAAACACCTAACCCAGTATGACAAAAACATTGCACACCTGCAATTTACAAAGCTGCATCAGTCACTTTTTATGGAACTAATTTATGCTACACTTTTACTATAACTAAATATACATATATTATAGCTGCTATCATCGAATCCAGGGTGTGCTGAGTGACTCCAGCCAGGTCTCCAAAGCAACCAAATTGGCTTGGTTGCTAGGGAGGGTAGAGTCATATGGAGTAACTTCCTCCTGGTCGTGTGCTGTCGTTGGGGCACATGGTAAATTGTGCATGGATGCAGAGAATAGCATGGGCTGCCACATGCTGGTAGTCTCAGTGGTGTCATGCCCAACAAGCCACGTGATACAATGTGCAGATTGACGGTCTTGGAAACTGAGGCAAATGAGACTCGTCCTTCACCACCCGGATTGAGGTGAGTAACCGCGCCACCACGAGGACCTACTAAATGGTGGGAATTGGGTATTCCAAATTGGCAGAAAAGCGGGTAAAAAATTACCATTGAAAACATTCAATGCCATAAGAACAAGAGGTAATATATTCACATTAATAGCAACATTAACGTTGTCATACAAAATACTTTTACATAGTTTGAAGTTCCTTTAAACTCGAAAACATTCATTTAAAACGTGTTTTTATATTCGATAAACACATTTGATTTCTTATGTGAATTTCCCAATGAAACAATAAATATATTACTAAATGCTATATAATACCATATACTGTTCTTTACATTCCAAAATATAATCTTGAAAATAAAACACATGATATAGACTCGTTTTAATCTGGTGTGTGCGCAGAGTGGGCAGGCTGGGTTACGCAGCAGCTTAGTCTGGACGTTTTTTCGCCCTCATTCACGTCAGATTGATACTCACAAACCCGGACGTAACCAACGCCTAGTTGCCGGAGAGGAACGGTAAGCAATCTGTCATTATTCCCCCAGTACTTTACGTGGGATTTAACCGATAAACATGTTATTAAATAGGATATGTTTTAGTTCAGGCTTTACCGTTGTGTAGTTTTGATTTAAGATGATTTGTGGCCTTATCAGTGGTGCTAGCGCGTTAGCTTAGCCTCGTAGCATCCTGTCGCCCTCATTACACAAAACTTTGATTTAATTCCATGCGGACACATCTTTCAGAATATTGATTTCATTTTCTAACATCGACACAAACTCCTCTTTTGTGAGTAAGTGAAGTTAAATTGGGTTCATTCATCTGGTAAAGTGTTTGACTTTATTGATTAGGAAGAAGTGATCCGAATTAAATGATTGTAGAGTGAAAAGTCAACATTTGTGAGTATAAACATACGTAATGTTTAGATATTGAGTAACGTTTAATGAATGATGAACATGTTAACTAGTTGTCTACCTTTTTAAGCCACTTATTATTTTCTTTTGTGCCCTAAGTTGCTTGATCCAAATGTAGTCATTAATAAGAATACACGGGCTACTACAGATCAAATGACAAACAAACGAATGAATGCATATCGTGATAAAACAAACAGTACAGAAGGTTTAAATCTGGCGATAATGTTATTGCGAGTTTGAGAAAGTGGCAAAGTCGAGTCTTTCTCCAAGCAGCGTTAATATGCGGAAGCAAATATTCTCAGAATTGACACATACTTGTAGATGTCTGTATGTATGTCTGCCTTTGTCTCTAAAATCAAATCCCATCACTGAGGCCTTATTGGCAATTTTGTTATTTTATTCAACCTGCATGACATAATTGTACACAAAGGGGACAGTGAAAGATGGAAATGGACGAAACAATGAATCCCAAATGATACACTCAGAGGTATTTCTGAATCCCATGAGAGCCAATGGGCAGTGCTATTAACACGATTTTTAATCTCTCTCTTACCACATAGATGCAGACCATAAAGTGTGTGGTGGTTGGAGATGGAGCTGTTGGAAAGACCTGCCTCCTCATCTCATACACAACCAACAAATTCCCCTCTGAATATGTTCCCACGGTAATGGATCAAAGGGTGTTGGGCTCTGGGTCAGAGATTCAGGGGGATTGAATGATTATGAGTAGTAATGCCTGTTATTGTCTTGTGTGCTTTGTGCTGTTTAAAGCTGTCAGGTATGTGTGCATTTGGTTTTAGGTTATCTGATTAGATTATTGGAGATGCATGTTTAGTGTTTTCTGGTTTGAGATATAATCTATTGAGATTAAAATGAAATTAGGTGGGTAGTGTGACAGTTTTATTTGCTAGGATCAAAGTTCCAGCTAGTTTGATTTGTTTATCAGTAGTGTATTTAATTTAGACTTGCAGGAACCATGTAGTTCCCTTCTGAGAATTTTTTTTTTTTAAGCTCAATCAGCATTGACATTTTATTGGTACAATTTCTGGATAAAGATTGAAAATACATCCACAGGATCTGAAAGTAACGTTTTGAGAAGAAAAGCATTTGTTTAGGAATTAAAAGTGCTTGAAAGTCCACACTTGTAACTGTATATATTTTGCTCTGTTTGCAGGTGTTTGATAATTATGCCGTCACAGTCATGATTGGAGGGGAACCGTATACATTGGGACTTTTTGACACAGCAGGTAATATACAGCTTAGGTTACAGTGTTTATTTTTAGTTTGTTATTTTTCAGTTTTTGCTGTTCAGATCAAAAGTACCATCTTGAATGCGTCTCAGAGCAGAAAATGAGCTGCACCTGTTCCTCTTCTCTCAGGTCAGGAAGACTATGACAGACTTCGGCCTCTCAGCTATCCTCAGACAGACGTCTTCCTTGTTTGCTTCTCTGTCGTTTCTCCTTCCTCCTTTGAGAATGTGAAAGAGAAGGTGAGTCTTTTTTCCTGCTTGTCTCCCTGTTCAGGGGGTCAACCTAGTAGAGCAGAATTTCTCGTATGGTCCTATTGACATTCATGTTATACTTTGCTCGGATGTCATGATTTGAAACTTCTGTTTACTAATCCCCCATGTTCTCTTACACTTTATCATGTATAGATACATTACATTGTTGATGCCTGCTTTAATCAGATTTTTCTTTGACTGAACACTTAAGTCACACGCTCACTTAAGTTTGATGTCCATAAACATTGTCTTTATCAGTACCAGATTGTCCTGCTGGACTTGAAGACTGGGAACTCAAATGGATAGCTCTGCTGTGTATTCAAACTGATACCCGATAAAAAAATTTTGGGGACGATTATGAGTACCAATACTTCCTTTTTGGTACTTGCCGATAAAGATTACTTTTTTTTCTTGTATTTTCTGAATGCCATATTCAATAGTTTATTTAAAGTTTATCATCAAAATAGGGTCTAAATAAATTAATTCATTAAAACCGTATTCAAATGAAAATAGAACATTTAATTTTAACGTGATATTGTATTATTCATTACAGTTGAAGAGTTTCTATATGGAACCCCACTGCATGATCCAAAATACAACATTGGAGTTTTTTTTTTTTTTTTCAATAAAAATGCTGCACAACAGAGAATTACAGATGTGAGATTCTTTAAACCAGTGGTTCCCAACCTTTTTCAACTCACGGCCCACACAACCAAACACATATGTTTCTGCGCCCACTGCAAAAATTTGAACGGACCTGACTATTTGTGTCTGGTTGGTAACTGAGGACTCAAGCAGATTAAGTTTTTGTTGAATAACCTGGCAATGAAGAGAAAAGGCAGATAAATACAGATGCAATCATTTGAACTTCTCGACTTGTTCACATGACAATTAAACCTCATAAACTTCAATTATTGTGACTAACCTAATGCTAATGTTGGTGTTGTTTAGCATTTACTAAGGTCTGTATGTCGGACTGAAGTTAAAAAAGTTGCAATCGGAGATAAGGCTCAACGTGAAGCTTATTCTGGTATTTTGTCTTTAGTGTCACCAATGCAGAAAATCCAGCTTTGCATAAGTATGTTGTCGGAAATGGCATCAAAACCTCAGAGCTGTGTCAGAAAGATCGGGATACTCAGAGAGAGTATGAATCCAAAAATTAATCAAAGATTTTTGTGAAAACATTAATTTCAAGCCCTGTCACAAGATAAGTCAATAAGGCTGTCGTGCTCCTTTGCACGTAAACTTGCGACGACTCCCTCACACAAGTTTACATAAGGATTTTCAATCCAGGTAACCTGCACATCTGGAGATGGAAAGTAGTCGCACAACTGGCTATTCAGACCTTGGAGATGCTCTTCAATTAGCTGCAACCGAGGCGGGAAGGCTCATTGTTTCTTCTATCAAAAAATGTGACAAATTCTCAAATGATTCAGAGTTTGATTTGCAAATACGCCTGGCCCACTTTTCCGGTTTCTTTATTGTGGCTTCGATTTTATTTTGGACTTGAAACGCTGTCACTGATTTGTATTGAAGACTCAAAGTTCAGACCATTTAAGTGATTGAAAATATCAGAAAGGTAGGACAATTTTGCAAGCCACATAAAATCACTGAGGCAGTCCGAAAGGTGAAATTGAGTAGGATAAAAAATCTGTGCTTCGTTGCGTAATTCGAAGAGGCGAGTAAGCACCCTGCCCCGTGAAAGCCGTCGTACCTCAGTCTGTAAAAGAAGCTGAACATGGTCACTGCACATTTCTTCACAAAGGCATCAAAACCAACGTGACTGAAGGGGCCTAGTCTTTATGAAATGAACTATTTTAACAGCCTCATCCAATACACATCTGAGATCATCTTTGTACCTAGTGCTTCCTTATGTAAACTGCAGTGGACGGAGCTCATGAGTGCCATAGCCGTTCTCACGTGTGCAATGACTGTGCCTGTGCTCAGACCCACACATTTAGACCAATCTATTCCATTTGACACCATAAATGCATTCAAAATATCAAATGGCTTTGGTAGGTTTTTGAGCCAGCAGCGGCTTACAGAAAAGGAAATCCTCTTGTAATTCTCCGTTATGCGCATACCGTACGTAAGCAAGGAGGTTCAGTCATGTTTGTTTTGATTTCTTTTAATCAGTCGATACACAACTCTGCTTTCAGGTGGGCTGATGAAATGTTGTGTGTCAGTCTACTTGTGGAATTTCCATAGAACCAGCCAATCAGATATGCACTGAGTTGATTGAGAAAATGTTTTCCAGTTTAGTGTGCTATATGCATCGGACGGTTAGTGCATGGACTGTGGGAGTGCCGCTTGAGGTTTAGACTAGTCTCTAAGTGAACCCCTGTGATTTATTAAATTATAAAAGGCTGCCATTTCATTAAATATGTAGTATATGCTGCACGCTACATGGTGAATTATGCTGCTTGCACGTAGGTTGACCACCTGGCTATTGCTCTGTTGCAGGTCAGCAGACCTGATTTTGCTTGACAATGCGGGACACGAGGGAGAGAATTTATTATTGTAATGGGTGAATAAATATTGATTTTATATTAGATGTATGTTTGCAGTGATGTTAAATGTTACTCAGTTTGGCATAAGGTCTATGATACAAACTAATTTTAACAGCACGGACCTACTCAATCTAAATATAATGAAGTGAAAATAATCTAATCATTAAAAAGCACATTTCCAAATAAGCACATCAATTCCATTAGGAAAGACTAGAAAGATTAAATGCGTTCTTATGAGGGTTGCACGATTTGGGGAAAATGTCATATTGAAATTATTGAGGCTAATTTTGCGATATAATAAACAAATGGTATCATGAGTCAACTTGCTTGGTTATCAAGGAAAATGCACAAATGGATTACTGATAATGCTGAAATGTATATTTCTCAACTCAAACATGCAAACTAGCAACAACAACTATAAATGAACAGCGTTTTAAAATTTTAAATATTTTTACAAAATTAAATAACATCTTTGCATTACTGCAAACTTGTGTTTTTTTTTTTTTTTTAATCTTAATATTACACTTAAATAAAATGGAACGATAAATAAGAACATCCAAATTTTCATGAAAATAAGATTGTCCAAACAAACAGGGACATTTAAGCTGGATGTAACATGTACTTTCTATACTCTTTTGAAAAGGAAACTGATATAAAAGTGTGGTTCACTCAAACCACTAAAAATGTTGCTTTTTTTTTTTTAAATGACCAACTGGTATTTCCAAATCCTCTTTCTAAAAAGTTCTACTTATCGCTGGTACTAGTCCAATGTGTGGATCATTTTCTGAAATCCCACTTTGCTAACGGTGCATGTCTCTTTAAGACTTGTCATATGGCGTGACACTCGCAAACACATCTGCAATTGTGCCTTGTTTTGTTTGGCTCACTGGGCTTTTTAATGTCGTTTTAGTCAATGAAAACTGTAAACATTTTAGCCATAACAGTATTATTGATAAACATTTGTCAATCTTGTCTATCCAATATATATATATATATATATCTATATATATACACACACACATTTTATTGTCATTTTAGTGTTATTTTTCACATAAGATTGATCTTATGATGATCTCATCAATGATGCTACATGTTGCAAGCTGCAGACAGGTGGGGTGAGAGACGAGCGTCTCCGTGTTCGAGTGCGCATCGCCCGGCAAAATTTTATATCTCTCCCAGTTTCGACTGCCGCTCAGATTTTGTCTCTTCCGTGACTGGTTGAAGCGGCTCTGACCGCACCGAGAATGACAGTTTTGGAGTTTGTTTATTTACATGGCACGCTCCCATATTATATGAACTTGAATTAAGGATGAAATAAAGATAGATCACCAAGCTGTGTGTTTTTTTTTTTTTTTTTTTTCTGGCCACCAGTTCAGTGTTGGTCTGCGGAGTCCATCTTCACCTGATTTCCTCGCCGCACTCCGGAAACTCGCATGAACACACGTGCCACTCCCTAAACTGAGAGACTGGTCATCTTTTTATTAGCGGTGTAGAAAATGGGCAAACAGCTCTCAGAGAGAATGGGCTGTCACGTCCACACACGCACTTATGTAATATAATTGTAGCATTTAGCCGTCATATTATCGCACAGGCTGACATCGCGATTGCAATATGTTTTATCGTGCAGCACTAGTTCTTATCGGATTTAGTGCATCTTTAATATTATATATATTTTTTTGTCTGATCTGGCAGTTTCGAATAGGGCCTTCTCATTCATTACATGTCTGTAGAACTCCTGGGAGGTGTAGATGTAGTTAACTTTCACCAGGAGTTCACTTTTGATGAGGTCCACAGATGCTCAGTTCCTTGTCTATCCACGCAGCAGTCATTAGTGAAAACACAGTCTCCACGAATGCGTTGGTGACAGGTATGCTCAAAGCCAAAGATATCAGAGCTGTCATGTTTGGGGCACTGAAATGCTGCAGCAGAGCTGTCTGTGACACTTCGGTGGCATACCCTACACTCCTTTTTTAGGGTCACCTGTAACTGGGTTTTAACCATGTATATATTTTCTCTCATTCTTTATTATACGAACAAAGACACTTTCTTCTCCGGAGCTCTGGATACATTTTTCTGTTGCAGTTTTTTGATTTTTTTTTTTTTTTTTTTTAAAACATTTTTTATAGTGATTTTGTAATTGAAGGATGATGAAATAAAATGATGCCGAAAAAATAATAATAATAAAATTATACTGACAAAATTGAAATGCTTGTGACTTGCGGGACAAAGCTTCCAATTTCGGCACGGTCTCGCAAAATGCAGGAGAGTTGGTCACCCTACGTACATGTGCTGTCGTAAATCTGAGTTTCCCCACTCGGAAGTTGCACATGAATGACCCCTCAAGTCGTGTCCGAGATTGGAGGAGTTGTAAACTTTCAACATGGTGGAGGAGAGGACGTTTTCTGAAGTGAATGACAGGTTTTAGTAGTTTTTTGAAGTAAAACATATTGTTAGCTCTTGCCATTTTGGTCATATTCAGTTATGCATATCGGGAACCATGTGATGCATGTTGTACATTTTTACACTGTGAAAATGGCTTGTATTTGACCAAAACTCCAGTATTGTTAGCAAGCTGAGCAATATGTATTGGTGTCAAAATAAAAATTCCTCAAGAAATATGTATGAATGAACTTTGGGACGTATGTATGGAGCAGCTTGGAGTAATGTTTGTCTAACTGTGTTACTTTACACTAATGAAAACCTGTTTCTATGGTGGGAAATAGACATTTGAAAAATGACAGGGCTGCATCTGAAAAGAACCAAACCCTTTATAGAAAACATTTAATAAAAGTTTGTTTCATTTGGGGTGTCTAGATTCCTTCTGCAGTTATGCGCTTGAGATGTTTAAGCCCTGCTCAATAACTTACATTTTATTGATTTATTTTATTTGTAAATATTATAAATTCAAAGTCATGCAAGTTTCCATTTATATTTGGCAAAACATCTTGTCCAAAACAGCAAGTGAGTCATTATTACTTTTTGTCAACATAGGCCTATTTTATGTTGAACGTCAAATTTACATCTAAATTGAATCGTGTCTAATTGATATCTTTCATATAACCGTTATGGGATTATAACTTTTGATAATATGTAGGGCTGGTACAATCAAATATTGTGACTATTTTCAGTGCAGTCAGAGACACTTCTATGAGGCACGAAAGAGACAAACGTATCCAGCAGGATTAATTGTTTCTCTCACAGTCATGCTTTACCTCTCTCACGCATTTGGATCTAGGGCCGGACAAATCTAGATTCTCTCTATCTTAATTTGTACAATCCCAGTGTCGATTCTTAAAAAGACAAGATCGCTCTTTCTATCTGCAATCCCCAACAATCAGATGTGCATAAATGCTTCCCATTTGGTAAAAAAAAAAAATCTGGGATTAGCCACTGGGTGGTTTTTTTTTTTTTTTTTTCTTTCTCCATTCACCAGTGTTTGAGTGATGTAGCAGCATAGAAGTTTAGCACCAATATCTTTTCCCTGCATGCTGAGAGTAAAAGTTTTGACTGTGTAATGTGAGTCCAAAGACTAGATCGAAGCAAACATTTGTTTAATAATGCCTCTTAATATACTTTCTGTTCTCTACAGTCAGAGATTTATCAGCAACAACAAAATAAATGTTTAATTCTAATCACACATGGCATAGATTCCGTAAAGAAGCCATTCAACAAAACAAAAACAACTGTCGACCCTGCAACGAGACATTTAACCATTTTAGCACTTGTTCCACATATCCAAGTAAATACCTCTAAATAGTACAAATTAGTCATGTAAACAAACTTGTAATATTATACTGTATATATGCAATATAACACAGTAAATGCAATTTCAATATGCCATTTTTATTGATGTAATACATGGACAATATTTAAAAAAAAAAGCTAATGATAAAATAATATTTGTAAAATGTATATGTCTGTAATTTAACAAGATAGAAGTTCCCCTGTATAATGAATTATAACATAAGTTGAAAGAGAAGTTCATTCATACTGTATTCAAGCAAACTGTTGCAAGTTATATTATAACTGAACTATACTGCGAAGTACAATACTAACCCAAATTAAAAGTGAAATCGAACCATGATATTGTGATGTATAGCAATGTATCAAACGTGAGGTGGCTGACGATACCCAGCCCTAATGTGAAAAGCATATGTAATTTATATTGCAATATTTTTTGCATTCACTGCATAGCACACACCATTTTTGTATTTTTTTTTTTTTTTGTAGTCTTCAATTTGCACGTTATTTGAGGACATCATTCAACAAGATGTAGAATAATGGTTAAAATACATGAAATAAAAAAAATGCTTCATTTTATTAAAGAATTCATTGCCAGAAAATACCCTATTGTCAAAATATTGTTTTATATTGTGTTGTATTAAATTATGAATGAATGAGTGGTGTCATGCCGCTCTGACATAATACACTTTAAGGTTCACTATTAGCTGATTCATTGTTTTAGGATGGCTATTTTGGTGACTGCATTGTAGTCCTTATTTTACAACACTTAATTGTCACCTCAGTCAGCACTTAAAAATCAGTCTCAAACTGTACTAAAAGTTGATTTTAGCATCGTTATAAAAAGTTTTTACTCCTGCACAAGTCCTGCTCTTTGCTAATAATTTAACACTTAAGTCAAAGCTTAAGACTATTCTTATGAGCATTTTTGAGAAGTTTTATACATGCGGCCACTGGGGTAGTCTTGTTTCCTGTTCTTGTTAACAAAAAAGTACTTTAATGCGACATACAATTAATTACTACTACAGAAGTGGGAGGTAGGATAATTCAGATAGCACATGAAGGCAGCATTAGCACTCAAAGTCATTTGTAGTCATTTGCTACAAACAGAGCATGCAGAGAGAGTATAAGCTGCCGACTTCACATTTCCATTCATACATTCTTAAAACAAAATTTTCATTGAAGTGTGCAGCACATGCAAACTATATACATTTATCTTATAAAATCGCAGCCTTTGCAGTTTAATAATTACACTAGGACATAAAGTGCATTAAATTTGTTCAGACATCATATGGTGATGAGCCTTTTTACTAGCATGAATGCAAGTATTTGAGCACAGTATCTGACCCGATTCTGTAACCAGTAGCGGTATCGTGACATCCCTGATATTCGTAAGTCATCTTCGTTTTAGCCTTCTATTCCAGTATATCCCTGGAATACTTGATTCTGACTGATCAGTCACGTCATCCTGCAGTCAAATATTCTTCTTTAATGTCCAGTAAACTGTCTAATTGATCATTTTACAGCCAAATGATTTTCTACATAACTCTGATAGTTTCATGTCTCATCACTTTGAACTTTCTTGTGTAAAATAATGTCAATAATAAATCATTTACATCCATGTATTTATTTGGTTTGTGGTCATGTAATAGTTCTGAACTGAAATGGTACAAAAAAGGTTATCCGGTACTATAATGTATTTGATTGCCCAGTCTAGTGTTGCTGTGAGTGGGCTTTCTGCGTTTGGTGGGACATTTTGTTCTGATTCTGCTGTGATTTCTAGCCTTTTTGTTCACCGTCTTTCTATTCCCCTTTTACTTTCTTTCTCACAGTGGGTACCAGAGATCTCTCACCACTGTCAACGTACTCCATTTCTGTTGGTGGGCACTCAAGTTGACTTGAGGGATGACAGTAACACTGTGGAAAAACTTGCCAAAAACAAGCAGCGCCCCATATCGCCCGAGAGTGGCGAGAAGCTAGCCAGAGACCTCAGAGCTGTCAAATATGTGGAGTGCTCCGCCCTCACACAGGTTAAAAGACAAGCCGCGCACACCCATTATGACATAACAGCTCTCTGTAATTATCACCCACGTGACCTACTGTAAATCATATTTCATTTTACAATGTCTTTGTCTTTCTCACAGAGAGGGCTGAAGAATGTATTTGATGAGGCTATACTTGCAGCTCTTGAACCGCCAGAGACCAAACCCAAGAAGCGCTGCATCCTCTTGTAGGAACACAAGCAGTGAGTGATGCACTCACTCCAACAAGAGAGGCGGAGGAATAGAAATTTTCTGGTGGGGTTTTAAAAGGGGTAGGGCTTGGCTTTGGAATGGACAAAGTTTTATAATTGGGATATGTCATGGGAACAAAACGGCAGAAAAAAAAACTTGTCAAACTCGAGGATTTCAGCAAATAAATTGTATTGCAAACAAATAAATGCACACCGTGCCTTTTGTAAATGTTTCTAGAACAACAGAAGAAATTTGAGAACCCTGAAACCAACAATTGCCCTAAAAACAAAGAATAGAAATAGAAAATCTACATGTGCACTTTACGCATGTGATGTCTTGCAGAACAACATTTGAATCTACTTTAATGCTTAAGATGTATTTTGCACAACAGGTTCATGTTATGTATTAAAAAAATACAAGTGTTGCAATGGCCCACATACATGACAATACATTTTTAAATGCTTCAGTTTTCTGGTCACCATAAATAAAATTAATGATTTGAAATGCTTTTGTTTCTGAATATTGGACAACACTTTGGATTTGTCCCTGACACATGCTTTTCTCTGAGGCTCATGTCTGTAAATAGCACTTTTCATAAAGTGTCAAGCAGAACGTTCTGGCGGCTCTGATTAACGCTTCTGCGGGGCTCAGCTATTTGTTCTTTAACTGGTGGGACAGTGTGTGTGCAGTAAGCTGTTTTCAGCTTTCTTGGATCTTTTATGTACAGCATTTATCCATTGTCAAACCTTAGCAGGCATAAAGACCATTTTCCCAAAATGTATGTTGTGTTATGTGGCACAAAAGCAAGGTGATGTGATTGGTTTAGGTGTTCATTTAGCTCTAATCACTGACAATGGCATTGAAACAGTAATATACAAAAAGAAAAAAATTACAATTTTAGATATTTTTAACAATGGTTTGAAAACAGTTTATAATAATGTTGGAACCTTCAATGTACCAGAGTGTTATGATCATAGAAACCAGTATCTCTGTGGCCATATCCCCTCCTGAGTGACCTGTTAGAATTGTAAGAGAGTTTGGAACCTTATGTGGGAGCCAATTGAATCTTCACCTAAAAGCATTTATTTATTTCTGTATGAGCCAAACTGTTCTCTTCTTTGGTTCATGCTCCTAGAATCTCTCTTTAAGTGCGTTTTACTCTTGAGCCATGCAGTGCCTTCTGCTGGCCATTTTAAAAAAAAACTGATTTTATATAAAAACATTTCTCCCTTTTTGTGTTGACTTCGGGTATGACGTATTACTGTTTTTCATTTGGGTGAATGAATTTAGTGGTGACACATTTTGAAACTTGAGTTTTTTTTTTTTTGTTATTTTAATTTTTTGCTAGAGTACCATTTGATTGTGTTTTATTAATAAAATAACAATTTGAAATGTAATATTTTGAATAACCAATTTTAACATTTGTGTGAGAAGAAAGGAGGATTACTGATGATGGTCGGCTATGTGGCCTTTTCTTAGTCAAGTTCTACGGTGTTTGGAATCTCACTATATTTGTAATAAAAGTTGTGTGACTGACACACAAATGGTGTTTGTTTCTTACTTATTAATGTAGTGTTTCATCAGGAAAACAGAACATACATTTAAAAATGTTTTATTTCATCTCAACATTTGGGATGAAAAACACTTTCAATACAGTATAGAAAATAGAAATTAAGAGCCACTATGCAACAGGAAAAGCCTAAACCAACACAGCTGATGAATGAATCTGGGTGAGTATGCAGGTTGAATTTTCCATTATGCCACACAGGCATGACCAATTCAAATAAATAAATATAATCAGCAAAACTGAAAAGTATTTATATATACAAACAATGAGAAGAGAGGAATTTTATACTGTGATATAACACTATCTTCTGAAGGCCTTATATAATATATAATACTAACATTATTCTCCTGCTGTATTCTGGGGATAATATCAGCTTTAAGAGCATTGTCTGAGAAAGTTAATGGTTTGTATTTTGTGTAATTGATCATATGAGGAAATGTAGTAGTGTTGTCTGGTTGACTATTAAAAAACTAAAAACTCATGTACACAGTGATACATTACCATAATATCTGACCATCCCACACACCTTATTTCCATCTAAGCTTATCTATTGATGGACACAAGCAGCCAACATTGAATTTGATGATCTAATTACTACTGATAGGAAAATATAAAATGTCATATTAAATATATCTGAATTAACTATAAGATGACTTATTTGCCATTTTTGTGCTGTAGATTTGGCTTGTTAAGTTCTAGAGCAAGGTCATAAAATAAAAATGTAAAAAAAATTCTGCCATCATGTACTTATTCCTGTTCCAATGTTCTGACAAACTTACATCACTTTTTTTTTTTAGGGAAATTTAAAAGATGTTTGGTGGAATGTAAGCATCAGTCACTATTCATTTTAATGACATGTTTTTGACTGAGACTGTCATTCTGCCTAACACTTTTGCCTTCCACAGAAGAAAGAAATAAAGTCATAGAGGTTTGAAACCCAGTGAGTAAATGATGACAATTTTATTTTGGGTGAATTATTGCTTTAGCAATCATCAGGGTTGTTCACACCCTTCAGTTCACAATGAGAATAATGAAAGTGATATATGTCAAGCTTAATTAAAATTATTAGCCAATCCTTGATTTTATAGGTAATTGGGAGTCTGTTTAGTATGTAACAGGAAGTCAGTACATGTAGAGATTGGTGCAGACTTGCATGCAATATAGGAGTGTGATTTCACACTTATTCTAGGAGAGTTGGATCTGGTTCTTTTCTATTCTATTTTCTTTTCCAGGTATGCCTCATTCTCGGCAGGTGTGTATCAGAACTGTGTTCTTACACTGCTGGCAGCGAACTGAGCAGCACCAGGAGAATTTACAGGAGCAGCGCTGTACCACCTCTGCCCGGCCTGCACGAAACCCTGGGCCACAACATAGCAATTCACAACCATCTGGCGCCAACCTCGAGGTTCCTACAGATGAAAGATGAGTAAAGAGCAATAAGATAAAAAATATTATTGTCAATGTAAAACTGTTCACAACCTATCTGTTCTAATGTGACATATTTGTGACATACTGAAAGCAAGTTTTGTAAAACAATGTCTTATTTAAAGGAAAAGCTCACCCAAAAATTAAATGCATGTCTTTAGAAGAAAAAGATCAATATTTAAGTCCTTTATTACTATAAATTCTCCTCCCTGCAAATTAGGTGGCGATATGCATGAAGAATGCAAATAAACAAAAACAAAAGAAAAAGAATGTGGAAGTGAAAGTGGAGCTTTATAGTAAAAAATTACTTAAATATTGATCTGTTTCTCACCCACTCCTATTATTTCACCTCTGAAGAAATTGATTTAACCACTGGAATCATTCTGGCCATTCACTTGCATTGAATGGACCTACAGAGCTAAGATATTCTTCTAAAGTCTTTAATGAAAATGGAATAGTTCACCCAAAAAAAAAAAATTATTTTATTATTAATTTACCCTGATGCCACCCCAGGTATGACTGTCTTTCTTGAGCAGAACACAAATTAAGATTTTTAGAAGAATAAATTTGAAGCCCAATCACAGCACAGAAGACAGAGCTCTGTCAGGTCCTAATAATGGAAATACATGGGTGCCAGCACTTTGACAGACCAAAAGTCATATTTAGGCAGCATAAAAGTAATCCACATGACTCCAGTCGATCAGTGAATGTCCTCTGATGCAAATCGATACGTTTGTGTAAAATTAACTTTTAAAAAGCGATTCTTGCCAGCTGCATGATGCGTGATGTAATCATGTCGGTGAGTTTGGAAGCGGCGCTTATTTACAACAGAAGAATGAAAGTTGTGAATTTACAAATTGATCGAATGGTGTCACATGGATTACTTTTATGCTGCTTAAATATGACTTTTGGAATGTCAAAGTGCTGGCACCAGTCAACTTCCAATATAAGCATGAGCCTCGTCTGAAGGTGTTGCTACAATTTACAGTGATGTTTTTGGTGTTACTCAGTGGACAGAATATAAGTTTTAAGTCTTTTGAACTAATAATGCTTAATGTGACCGTCAGATATAAATAAAAAAATCTTGGTGGTCTTTTGCTCTTGCTATATAGATCACTCGTATTCTGATTTCCTTGGTGAATTTGCACATTTTCTATCAGATCTAGTAGTAAATGTAGATGCAGTAGTGGCCAAAAATATTTGCACCCATGGTAAATATGAGCAAAGAAGGCTGTGAAAAAAATCCACATTGTTTATTATTTTGATCATTCATTCATTCAAAAAAATTCAAACATTGAACCTTTAATTGAAGTAGAACAAATGAAAGAGGGTAAATATCTCATTATTAAATAAATATGTTTCTCCAAAACACTGTCACAATTATTGACACCCCAAGAAATTCTTATGAGTAAATTACACCTGAAGTATATTTCCCTTCATATAATTTTTTTTTATAGTGCACCAGGGTGACTAGGAACATGAAATTGTTCAGCCATGACTTCCTGTTTCACAGGGGTATAAATACGAGATAACACCAAATTCCAGGCCAAATTCCCTTAATCATCAATCACAATGCGTTAGACTAAAGAATATAGTTCTGATGTGTGGCAAAAGGTTGATGAGCTTCAAAAAATGGGAAGTGACTATAAAGAAAATAGCCAAAGCATTGAAAATGCCCATTTCCACCATCAGCGCAATAATTAACAAGTTCCAATCAACTGGAGATCTTAAGAATCAGCTTGGAAAAGGACGTGTGTCTAAAATGTCTCCACACACAGTGAGGAGGATGGTTCAAGTGGTCAAAGAATGTCCAAGGAACACAGCTGGAGAATTGCAGTAATTATTTGGGTCTTGGGGTCAGAAAGTTTTAAAATAAATAAATAAATATCAGACATCACCTCAAGTTGTTTGGGAGGGTTTCAAGAAAAAAAGCATCTGCTCTCATCCAACAACAAACTCAAGCATATTCAGTTTGCCAGACACTACTGGAAGTTCAAATGCAACTGGGTTCTATGGTCAGATGAAACAAAAAAAAAGAGCTTTTTGGCAGCAAACACCAGAGATGGGTTTAGTGAACACAGAGATGAAGTACCCAATGCCCACAGTTAAATGTGGTGCTGGATCTTCAGTGTTGTGGGGATGTTTTACTGCCAGAGCTCCTGGACATCTTGTTCGAATACATGGCATCATGGACTCTATCAAATGCCAACAGATAAAAATCAAAACCTGGCTGCCTCTGCCAGAAAACTTACAATGGGCCCTGGTTGGAACTTCCAGCAGGACAATGATTGAAAATAAATTCAAAATCAACACAAAAATGGTTCACTGACTACAAAATCAAGGTTCTGCCATGGCCATCCCAGTCCCTTGACCTGAAATACATAGAAAATTTGTCAGGTGAACTGAAGAGGAGAGTTCACCAACATGGACCTCTGAATTTGAAGGATCTGTAGAGATTCTGTATGGAGGAATGGTCTCATATTCCTTGCCAGGTGTTCTCCAACCTCATTAGGAATTATAAGAGAAGACTCAGAGCTGTTATCTTGGCAAAGGGAGGCTGCAAAAAATATTTAATAAAAGGGTGCCAATAATTATGGCCAATGCATTTTGGAGAATATTTTTTTATTTAATAATGAGATATATACCCAATTTTACATCAATTAAACGAAAGATCAAAATGATAAAAAAAAAAAAATGCAGATTTTTTCAGATACTTCTTCGCTCATATTTACCATGGGTGCCAATATTTGTGGCCACTACTGTAGAGCTTTAATTGTTGGTGACTTCAACATTCACATAGATAATGAAAATGACACATTGGGATTAGCATTTATCGAACTCTCTTTGAGTAAGACAAAATGTGACAGGACCAACTCATCGCCATAATCATAAACTAGATTAAATTCTGTCATATGGAGCTGATGTGATACTATAGAAATTCTACTGCAGAGACATGACATCTCAGATTATTACCTCGTATCTTGTTTGCTGCGATCAGCTAATGTCTCTCAGTCTACACCATGCTATCTTTCAGGAAGAACTATTCTTTTGACCACTAAAGATAGCTTCACTAATAATCTTCCAGAATTGTCTCAGATACTCAGTAAGCCAAAAAGTCTAGAAGAACTTGATGTAATAACAGAAAATATAAATGCAGAGTTCTCTAGCACTCTTGATAGTTTCGCCCCCTTTCGATTAGAGAAAATTAAAGAATAAGCCCCGCACCATGGTACAATGATCACACTCATGTTCTCAAGAGAGCAGCTCGGAAAATGGAGCGCAAATGGAAGATTACAAAAATAGATGTATTTTGCAGTGCATGGAAGGATAGTGTCTGTAGCTACAGACGGTCACTAAAAGCAGCCAGGTCAGAATATTTGAGAAAACTCATTTAAAAATAACCACAACCCTAGGTGTTTATTCAGTAATGTGGCTAAATTGGTCAGGAATAAAACCTCGACTGAACCAGATATTCCATCGCAACACAATAGTAATGACTTCATGAATTTCTTTACTGATAAAATAGAAATCATCAGAAATAAAATTGCAATTATGCAATCAACTGTCACAGCACCTCAGAAAACAGTGTCTCATAATTTTCCTCATAAACAACTTCAATCCTTTGCTGTCATAGGTCATGAAGAGCTAAAAACAACATAAAAATCAAAAGCCACAAGTTATCTCCAAGAGAGTTATGTCCCAATAAACTTTAAAATGGCAGATATCAACCCACTTATTGTCCCATTTATGTTGAAAATACTGTAAAAGGTAGTGTCCTCCCAACCTTGTTCATTTCTACAGATAAATGGTATATATGAACAATTTAATTCAGGATTTAGGCTCCATCACAGTACAGAGACTGCACTTTTCAGAGTTACAAATGATTCGCTCTTTTAATCTGATCTGCTGCATTTCTCTTCTAGTGCTTTTAGATTTTAGTCCTGCTTTCGACACCATAGATCATGACATTCTCTTGAATAGGCTGGAGAATTATTTTGGCATTAACAGACTTACATTAGCATGGTCCAGGTCCTATTTATCAGACCGCTACCAATTTGTATGTGTAAACGAGGAATTGTCAAACCAAACAAAAGTTAAGTATGGAGTGCCACAGGGATCAGTTTTAGGGCCTTTGCTTTTCTCCTTATATATGCTTCCCCTGGGAGATATTATCAGGAATCGTGGAATACATTTCCACTGTTATGCCGATGATACCCAACTTTATATTTCTTCTAAACCCTACGAAATTTCACAATTCTCCAAATTAGCAGAATGTATTAATGAAATCAAAGATTGGATGGCCAGAAATTTCCTTCTACTCAAATCCAACAAAACAGAGGTACTAATTACTGGACCAAAAACCTCTAAAAATAAGCCACTAAAATATAATTTGACTCTCAATGGATGTACTGTAACATTGTCTTCTATTGCGAATAACTTACAGTAGGTGTTATATTTGATACCAATCTGTCTTTTCAAAATCAAATTTCCAATATTTGTTGAACAGTAGTCTTCCACCACAGAAATATTGCTGATGCTGAAAAACTAATTTATGCTTTCATGACCTCAAGATTACAAATTAATGTAAAGCATTACTGGGAGGATGTACTGCAAGTTCAATAAATAAACTTTTTTTGTATAAACACAATAAACTGGGTAAACCCAACCCAATTTTATCATCGTTACATTGGCTACTTGTTAAATTTCATATTCATTTTAAAAGTCTGTTAATAGCTCCACTGTACTTCAGTGTCCTTCTACCATGCTATATTCCATCACGTACATTACGATCACAAAATACTGGCCTGTTAATTGTTCCTAGAATATTAAAATCCACAAATGGAGGTAGATCCTTCTCCTATTTGGCTCCAAAACTATGGAAAAGTCTCCCTAACACTGTTCGGAACGCAGACACTCTCTCTCAGTTTAAATCTAGACTTAAGACTCATCTATTTAGCCAGGCATACACCTAATTTATCCTTCAACTCACAATTAGGCTGCTTTAGTTTGGTCTGCCAGAACCAGAAGCATTTCTCAGAAACATTTCTCATAATCTATAACTCTGCAATAAATTAAATGGCATATATGCAAATGTTATTCTGTTTGTTTCACGGTCTCAACAGGGAAACGATAAATGGGTTCATAACATTATTCATTTTAACATGGGGATTCATAACCCGAGGTTACCAGAGCCATCCAGATCCAGCTCCATTCCTGCTTGACTCCATTGCTACGTGTCGCTGAGTGATGACGACAAACTACAGCCGGTGTTAGCCAGACATCACTTCAGTCTTAGACTTCAGAGGATGAACTGATGCCAACTCCAACTGTAAGACATCGGATACTTCATATGCCACTGCTTGATCCTTGAATTTAGGATGGACACCACCGAACCAAATGCACTCTCTGCCTACATCACATTTGTTTATTGATGGAATTAAATTTATTAATTGAAATTGAATACATAGACTATCAATTAATTCCAACAAAAGCCTTCATCAGCCAACTAACTTAGGACAATGGATCTATGTGAACATTTGCGGTTACAGTTCATACAAAATCTTTTTTTAAACACTTAGTTTATAAATTTAAACCATGACTTGCACTGCACACAAATAACTTATATCGGCATTATATTCATGTTGTTTGACCAGAGGGGAACTGGCCCCCACAGTGAGTCTGGTTTCGCCCAAGGTTGTTTTTCTCCATTAACCAATATCTTATGGAGTTTTGTGTTCCTTGCCACAGTCACCATCGGCCTGCTCACTGGGGTTCTAAATACAATTATTATTTAACTATTTAATTATTTATTTTTATACACAATTTACATTCATATTTAATCAAACTACACTGATGCCTTTATAGATATTACAGTTTAATTTTCTGTTAAATAATGATTTTCTGCAAAGCTGCTTTGAAACGTGTTGTGAAAAGCACTATATAAATAAAAATCTTGAAAAATCTTAATTTGTGTTTTGCTGAAGAAAGACGCATCTGGGATAGCATCAGGGTAAGTGAATAATGAGAGAATAAACATTTTTGGGTGAACTATTCCTTTAACATTATCCAATAGCACCTGTGGCCTAGGTGACATCAGCAGAGAAAGTTAGTTGTGCAGGTGAACATCAAATTTATTACACTATACAGATAAAACTATTAAAGATTACAGAATTAAAAAATTATATTTGGAAGAACATACACAGGTGAATCGCTCACTAAGACCAGGAACATGCATTAAGAAAGTAAAAGGGGTCAGTTTAGATTTCATGTTGACTTTAAGTGTTCCTCTGCTAGATCAGAAACTATTGTAGTAGAAGTAGCAGAAGAGAGTGATTCTGTTAGCGGTTTTTAAACTTTTACCATTACATCGTCGTCCTGCAGTACCAGGGATTCCATTGTCTGGGTCTAAACGGCAGAAATCTGGTGAAGGAGCCAAGTAGACCAGATCCCGTGTGGCAGGTGGCTTCACATTGGGATCCCGTGGAAGCAGAGCTGTGCGTGAGCCCACACGTGTCAGCCGTACCTAAGCAGAAAATGTGGGCATGACACTTGATTAGATACTCCAATTGTATCTGCAGCACAATCGTTTTCATCACACATTTATTTTGTTCCTAAATCTAACGCACTACCTCCAAAGGCAGCATTGTAAGCCATCATAGCTTTCACTGCAAAGGCTGTCCCAAAGTGCTACTTTCTTGTTGTGGACAAAATGTCTAAGGTATCTTGTTGTGGTCCAATTAACTATTTTGCCAGTTAAGAGTGATCCAAATCAGTCACTTACAGTTTGATGTTCCATCTTAGTTAGGCCTTACACTTACAACAAATATGGAGTTCTAACAAACTTGCTGCAAACTTGCTGAAAATTGCTGCGCACACAAGCTTGCGATTCCCTGCAAATGTTTTCCAGAATTTTGCAGCATTTTGCAGGTGAACCTGCAGCAAACCTATGGCGACAATGAAGAATTTGCTGCAAAGCTCATTTGCACGTGAAAAGAATGAGTGGCTAGTTTGCAGCAAGTTTGCCAGAACTCTCGATTTCTGTAAGCTGCCCATGTAGGCATTAGACAGCTAGGTTTTGGCACAGAGCCAGTGTGATGTAAGTAGGCTTACAAATGTCTTTATTTTGGTGTACCTGCCTAGACACACAAGTGATCCAATAAAAACAACCGCAACTATCTTCTTTGTCTTATTGGATAAGTGTAAAGAACTGCTTGTAGCATTTGGAGGGATTTTTAAAGTTTTTCCTCTAACCAACAGTATTTAACCCTTTAAAGTCAAGATGTGATGAACTCACAGGCATATTGGTTGCATGCGTAAACATACCTCTGTAGCCCCATCAAAACGCTCTTTCAGCACAGCACCAACCCGACGGAAAGGGGGCATGACCTTCCAGCAGGTTCTGAGCTCACAGGACCCGGAAACACCATGACACTTACACTCCACCTGCATGTTATGGAGGATCGCCTGGATAAGAAAAGAGAAAAACATGAAAACAAAGCAGATAGATGATTCAAGAGTTTTGATACTTATAAAATCTATTAATTCTCATCTCTTGCCTTCCGTCCTGCTTCATTATTGTGAATGTTCATTAGTGGTCGCCCTGACGACATGCCTTTAGCTCTCTCAGGCTCATCCACAAAAGTCTGGGAGAATGCAACGCCATAGGACAGATTATCAGAGCATCCTGACCACTGGAAACCTAGAGGGGGGGAGGAGACAGGCATGCTGTACAATATGATTTTATGATTTTTTTAAATTCTATAATAATTTGTGTTATTTACAAATGCTATTGAGATTTTTTTTTTAACTCACCTTCTGGACTGACCCCCCTGACCTTTCGGTCACAGCCGCACCTCTCCAGCTCTCCCCTGCTACAGCCTCGAGTCACTGCCACGGCAACTGCTGCTGTCGAAAGAGCGTGGACAAATGCTGCCTCACGGGAACCTGAGAAGAGACATGAATATAGACAGCCAGAACTCTGAGGTCAAAATATATACAGTATGACCTGTTGTTGTGTAATAGGGAGCACAAATAGGATACCATGATGTACATTATTATTTGCTGAAAATGCTATGCAAACGTTTTGTGTCTAAAATTATCACTATTATTTTATTACACTCCATAACTGTGAGGCATACCATGTTATGTTGTAAATTGTTAAGTTAAAATAATGGTGTAATCCAATAAAAACTCACTGAGTGCTTTATTAGGAACAATGTGGTCCTAATAACGTGCCTGACATGATCTTCTGCTTTTGTAGCTCATCCGCCTTAAGGTTCGATGTGTTGTGCACATTATGAGATGCTGTTCTGTTCAGTATACTTGTACAGAGTGGTTATCTGAGTTACTGTAGCCTTTCTGTCAGCTCGAACCAGTCTAGCCATTCTCCATTGACCTCTCTAATCAACAAGGCGTTTCTTTTAGCAGAACTGCCGCTCACTGGATGTTTTTTGTTTTTGGCACCAATCTGAGTAAACTCTAGAGCCTGTTGTGAGTAAAAATCCCAGTAATACTAATTCCAGCCTGTCCGGCACCAATAATCATGCCGTGGTCGAAATCACTGAGATCAAATTCTTTCCCCCATTCTGATGGCTGGTGTGAGCTCCTGAATGAAATCTGCCTAATTTTACACATTGCACTGCTGCCACATGATTGGCTGATTAGATAATCGCATGAATAAGGTGTACAGGTGTTCCAATTAAAGTGATATGTGAGTGTATTATCTCTTGTTGTGTGATGAAGAGTCATGTTGTAACCTTGGTTCATGACTCGTCCAAAAACATTGATCCCACGGGAGGTGGTGGAACAGTTCCACCGCCTGTTTCGGAACTGATGTTGGCACTACAGAGATAGAAACACAACAAACAGCCAAACATCAAAGTTCAAATGTGTTGTGTACTGTATAGACTACAATTAACAGATTGAAACTGTTAAACTGAATGATGTTATTATGATCTAAGATCCCCTCTGACAATATATCTAAAGCAATAGAAATATACATTTTTTAATCAATAAATGACATTATGAAATAGAAATGAGTAGATGGGGAGAAGGAGGGATGCTGAGAGGCACTTATATTAAATCAACATTTTCATTAAAAATAATACTATCAGTGTAACAATTTCAATGAAAATTTTAATTGAAAAATGCACATGAATTTGTTTACTTATACTACAGCATGCACTTGAACTGGCTTGAACTGCACAAGTTTCTGCAGAACCTGATGACCCATGTTATCCCTGCAATATTTTATAACGTTTCAAAGAGCATTTTGCATGCTTTAATGGAAGCAAGGAAATCTGATCTTTCTTATCTTTTTTAATCTTTTTTTGTTAATGTGGCCAATGTCACAAATTGATTAGTGAACTAGAAAAAGTGCATATTTTTACATATCTCTAATTTTATATTGCATAACTTTATTTCCATTTTTTAAATTTCCATGGTTACATGGGACTTTAAATGCCAGATCAATGCAGACTTTTGGACTTGTTAATTCTTTACTGACCCCATCATCTCCATGGCTTAAAAAGAAACTGATAAATTAAGAAATGGTAGAATGCTCACAAACTTGAGAGTTATTGTGTCTCAGACTCTCTCACCTCCTCAATTACCATTTCTGCAGCCTTTCGCACGGACTCCATGACCTCCCCCCGTGCCCGGCACACCCCAACCTGGCCTGGTGACAACCCCCTCAGATGGCCACATGGTCCTGCACCAGACACAGGACGAGAACGTGGCAAACGTGCCAGAGAGCTACAGAGAGAGACGTACAAAACAATGCAGAAACAAATGGAGGACAGAACATTTTTAGATGGATTTTGGGATATAAGTAAAAAAAAAATGAAAGTAAATGTGACTGAGACTAATGATATACTGCCTAACATCTCCTTTTATGTTCCATGGAAGAAAGAAAGTCATAAGAGCTTGAGACAAAATGAGGGTGATATAATGACAGAATTTATATTTTGGGGTGAACTATCCCTTTAAGTTTGTTTAAAAGGAAACACAGATGAACCATGAAAGAGTGAGAGAAAGAGGTGACACCATCTTTTAAAAGTTATGGCATAACAAACAATTCCACACAAACCAACTTACAGCCAATTGGTTGCCATGGTGAGGTGGGTTGCCCATAGCAACAGCAGGAGGAGTCGTCCCGTGAGAGTCACAGAAGAGACAGTTGGCATCAGATTGCCTGTCTGTCTGTCTGTCTGTCAACCTGTCTGCCTCTGAATTTGTGTTTATCTGTCTGTCTGTTTTTTTTTGTTTGTTGTTTTTGTCAATCTTACTGATGTCCTTGTTACATTGGGGTTGTTCCCCTCATATCTGTCAAAATCAATAAAAAGGAAATTAAATTACATTGTAAATTATTAAATGCTAGAATAAAAATTACATAATATTATATACTGATTTTAATTAACAATTAGTTAGACATCAATTATGAACCAGTCATACAATTTTTTTTATGTAAAAATGTTTGGCATAAAATATTCATCAAATATTCAGAGATTATGACTACAGCACAGTTCTTTCAGCAGAATATATTTGTTTTGCCTAATGAGCAGAACACATAATCTAAAGATGGTTATCCAGGTATTCCAAACAGTTTTATATCTAGTAAATCTCAGTCAGTCAATAGCTAAAAAAGGCAAAAGAGGGGTAATAAATGTTTACCACTTTGAAGTCCAAAAAGGGTCCAAAATGTTCCTGTCGATGTCAAAACAAGTAGATCTCTTAATCCCAATTTATCATCAGTTTAATCTATTGGAATTATTTCCACTTCTGTTTTGAAGATAAAATGCCTCTAAGCTGTAATCTTATTGTCACAGAGAGAGAGATATTCATTTTATGTCATGTTCATCCAAATTGAAAAATAATAAAATAAAAATAACCAGGATAGGATAATGAATGTATTAATTATAAAGCTAAATTTTTACACGCCCTTGATAATCCCTTGATAATATCCCATTACTGCCTGAAAAAAATTAAAAATATGACTATCTTATAAAAAGTTACCCCTGGTCCCAATGAACAAAAAAAGCCAAAAAACGTTGAGCTGAAAAATATTGAGATGATGGTATGTTATCCTAACAAAGCACTTCAATTCCACTCAGATGTCAGTTTAGTGGGGAAAAAGATGCAATTTCAATTCATAATCCAATTTGTCCTCCAAAAAGAAAGCAATCAAATTGTAAAAAACAAAACCAAAAACAGATAAGTGTGGATCAAGTGATGGTTGTGGGGTTATAAAGGAAGGATGGATAAAGGGTGGGAGGATTGAACAAATGAGGGAGGGGAGTGGTGTAGGTTCATTAACATAGTACATTAACATTGAGGGATGAGCTCTGAACGTAATATGTAACCTCTCCTTAATGACGACTGCTGAGTCTTGCCCTCAACTCATGGGATTATACAACTACTAACGCACTTGAGTGTGTGTTTGTATTTGGATGTGCGTCAAAAAGAAGGCAAGTGACCAAAAGACAAGTGCCAAATCACTGTCTAAATGCATACATCTGCAAAAGTGTAAGGGAAAGAGAGAAAGAGTAAGGGGCAGAGGGACAGAGGGACAGAGGGAGGCAATTTCTTTTTTGAATGCATGTGACTTGAGCAACTGTTACCTAGTATCAGTGAAGGGTGCATCAGAAAATGTTGCCCTTAAATCCTGAGACCCTCACAAAAGACTTCTGCTTGAAAGCCAGCGGAAATTGAAAGAGAAATATGTGCCTTAACAATAAATAACATGATAGATAGAAGACAGCAGGGGAAGGGTGCACCAACCTGTCCCAAAACGGGCCTGTGTGAACGTGTCTTACCTAATGTTTAATTTTCCCAAACTTTGTTGCTCTTTTTACGAGTGTCCCCCCTCCCCCTTTCTTTCCTCCCTCTGCCCTGCTCACCCTTTCTCTCTCTTTCCATATTGTCTTCTAAGAAGGGATGACATTTAGACAAGGAGGAGAAAACACAGTGCTGACAAATATTAGAACTGAGGCATATAAATCACCAGAGAGAGAAGAGAGAGAGAGAGAGAGAGAGTGAGTGAGACAGAGAGAATACAGGACAATATCATGGATTTCATGGCTCTATATACAAGATTTGTGGCTCAGTATACATTTTTTTTTTAAAGCAATTTAGGGTAAAATAAATACATTAATTGACCTTTAGAGACAATGTTTCTATTTTGAGGATTTCACAGTGCATTACAAGCACTATAAAGCACTATTAATAACTGAATTAATTTGTAAAATCCAGAAATTTGTTGCTTTCAAATGGTTCAATAACTGAGTTAAAGGGTTAGTTCACCCAAAAATTTAAATTCTGTCCTCATTTACTCACTGTCACGTCATTCCAAACCTAATCTCAGCCTCAGATGGCACGCCCAGTCTTTGGTGTTTACATTAAAGGACTGGCATTGCAAGACTATTCCAAACCCTTATGACTTTCTTTTTTCCACAGAACACAAAAGAAGATGTTTGGGACAATATTAGGGAGTGATAACATCAGTCACCATTCACTTTCACTACATATTTTTTCCATGAATGGTGACTAAGGCTGTAAGTATTTGATATTCTTGTAACTTTTAATTTTTGTCTTTATAGATGTATACATAATGTTATTTTCTTTGTATGTGTCCAGCTGTACATCTTGTGAAAATGTTAGAAACTTTCATTTACTTAAATATATCTCTATGTCAGTCTGCATGAACCCTCTGCACCTCAGCAAGCAAATAAATAACTGTGCCCCTTAACAGATTCACTGCCTTTCTCTCCATTTGAGCAGTGCCCCCTATCTCTCTCTCTTGCACTATTTCACTTCTCTTTTTGTCGTATTCTCTCTTTGTGTCCTGCCGTCCTTCGTAGTGACGTCTTGCACTGTCTCCCTCGGCAATGCCATGGCGACCTGCACCCCTATGTCATGTCCGGAGCCTCTCTTCTCATCTCTCCATCCGCTAACCCCTCGCTCGTAAATAAAATCTTTTCTTTTGAAATCTAGTGTCCCATCTGTTGGAATCTGTTATACACTTTTATTTGAGATGTCGAAGTGGCTAATTGCAGTTGTTTTGTGTGATTTAACATAGGGTTCAGGTGAACACCTGTGCTGCACTCTCTGTGACCCAAGAATTACTCTGACAGTTTAAAGCTGATACTAATTATATGAGAAATCCAGATTATCTGGAGATTATATGATGGAGTAAAACTGATAAGCCTATGTATATGTAAACAGTGGGGTCCCAAATACCCAAAACCACATTAACTATTCAAAATCTAATTTAAATGTAGAAATAAACAGAATATATTAGGATTTAAAAAATATTTAAAGAAAAAATTGAGGTAAATGATTCTGCACTACTTCTCGGCCATTAATCAAATAAGCAAAAATGTGACACTGATCATGTTAACAAAAGGTCAGATTTCCTTGCTTCCTTTGGAAGCACACAAGATGCCCTTTGTAACGTTCACAAACTTGTGGAGACCATCCCAGCTCAATTACATGTTGTCATTAAAACAAAAGTTGGGCATACCAAAAAATAAGAAATGTAAGCATTTTCACTAATGTTCTCAGATATTCAGTCCCTAAAATGCTCAAACAATATTTGAGCCTATTTTTAAGATTTACGATTTTCAATTTAATAACAAAATTCCATCAAACTGAATTGTAATGTTTAACTAAATTAAATGAATAAATCTTAAAATAGGTATGTTTTTATTTTATTTTGTTTTGAGTTTTGTTTTGAAATTTAAATGTCTAAATCTTACATTTATTTTTGGAGAATATATATATATACTGAAACATTAGAATCGTGTATCTAGTTACTGTAAATGTGTGATAATTTAATCTTAGGAGCAGGAAGATGCAGACACTTTTTTCCTAATGTGGTTAATCATCATACAAATACACTTAAATATTTAATCACATACACAAGATCATACATATAGATATACACATTTATACAATATTCAAATATGCATCTCAGAAAGTGTACAGGTGGAAAATGCATATGCATGCATCTGTGCTGCAAGAGCACAATAGGACAGCACACACTGATTATTATTGGAAGACTTGGCCTCATTCTATAACGCTTGCCCTGCGTTACTGTGGACCACTGAGAGGATATTATGGGATAGAAATGACATCCCTATAATAAACCAATTCCTCCAACACACAACCAATCCCACCCACCCAACCAAATATCCCCTAAATCAAAGCACATTCACTGTGTTCTGTAATGACTAAATAAATGCAAAAGTGACATTGTCTAATTGTGTTCTTAAATGTGTTTGCATGTTTTATGTTGAGGTGATAACTGCTCTTTTCTGGTCTATAGGAACAAAAATGAAATCTTCATGTTGGAATTTTGTATTTCTTTGTTTACGAGAGCTGTAGTGCACTGGTCTCATCCATCCACATCACCACTGGATGTCCTCACTGCTCCTTTGATAACAGGAAGGTGATTTTAGTGTATGTGTATTTGTGCATGCTGGAGGGTAGATATGTGTTATCACCTGAAAAAATCTGGCATTTATTTGGACTTTTACTAGCAAAGGCACACAGACACCACATTTTAAACTGGGTCTGCTTCAGAGCAAACGTTCCTTTGATCTTCAATAGAATACTATGTCGGATGTCGGAGGAAGTGAAGTGTGGTGGTGGGGGCTGGGGGCTGCAGGTTGACACCCAAACCAGGTCTGTCATGATTGGTGACTGTACCTAAGCCTCCCACCCTCAACCCCCCTATAACCCAATCTCCATGGTGACTGATCTGCTCTAAGCAGAAGAGTGTGCATAAGTGTTATACGTGTGTGTGTGTGTGTGTGTGTGTGTGTGTGTGTGTGTGTGTGTGTGCGCGCTTACATGCATTTCAGTGTTGAAAAGGAGATATGAAACATTGTGATGTGAAATAGGACAGAAGTCATGTCACAGGCTAGTGAATAAGACACATACAGTAAGTAATTCAGTAGATAACAAAATAAGTGAAACCTAAATCAAACGTTCCTACATGAGACATAGAAAGAGCTAGCTTCAGTGTTTAAAGAATTTAACAAAAGATGTTAGTAGTCTATGTAAGGAATAAGACCTATTAAAGAATTAGTTCACCCAAAAATTTAAAGTCTCTCATCATTTACTCACCCTCATGTCATCCCAGATGTGTATGACTTTCTTTCTTCTGCTGAACACAAACAAATATTTTTAGAAGAATATCTCAGCTCTGTTGGTCCACATAATGCAAGTGAATGGTGGCCAGAACTTTTAAGGTCCAAAAAGAATATAATAGCAGCATAGAAGTAATCCATAAGACATTAGCTGAGTTCAGAATGGCATACTACCCATACTACTCTTACTAATTCTGCCATGTCTGTCTATGGCAGAAATAGTAATAGTATGGCAGTACGCCATTCTGAACTTGGCCTAAATTCTTTTATCTATACATCTCCACTTTCACTTCCACATTTTACTTCTTTTGTTTTTGTCGATTCACATTCTTTGTGCATATCACCACCTATGTGGAGTGGTGGTGGCGTAGTGGGCTAAAGCACATAACTGTTAATCAGAAGGTTGCTGGTTCGATCCCCACAGCCACCACCATTGTGTCCTTGAGCAAGGCACTTAACTCCAGGTTGCTCTGGGGGGATTGGCCCTGTAATAAGAGCACTGTAATTTGCTTTGGATAAAAGTGTCTGCCAAATGCATAAATGTAAATGTACTGGGCAGGGAGGAGAATTTATAGTAAAAAAAAAAAAAAAAAAGGCTTAAATATTTATCTGTTTCTCACCTATCGTATTGCTCTTAAAGATATGGAATTAACCACTGGAGTCTTATGGGTTAGTTTTATGTTGCCTTTATGTGCTTTTTGGAGCTCCACAGTTTTGGTCACCAAGTACTTGCATTGTGAGGACCTACAGAGCTGAGATATTTTTCTAAAAATCTTAATTTGTGTTCAGCAGAAAAAGAAAGTCAAACACATCAGGGATGGCATGAGGGTAAGTAAATTATGTGAGAATTTTCATTTTTGGGTGAATGATTCCTTTAAGACAGCAGACTACCTTATAAAACATCTGAATATACACACTGTCCAGTTGGGAGCAGTCAGTAAATTTACATGCATTTTAAAAGTGTGATATCAGTCTAAATAAAACAATAATTTTTCATATTTAAATGCCATGTAAACACTTTAGTCCAACTGAAATTATGACTCTAAGACATTATATATATTACAGTTTCTGTTAATGCATGATTTTCTGTAAAGCTGCTTTAAAACTATGTGTGTTGTGAAAGACGCTATACAAATAAAAATTACTTGACTTGACTTGAAATCATACCAAACTGGGCAAACAGATCTACATGATGTGTTTGTAGCTTGGCTTTATCCAGCATCTAGACATCTAGGGTAGGCATTTGGTGGACTTTTGAAATGAGGAGGCAGAGTTTTTGTTAGTCCAGTGTAAATTCATATTTCAGTTAAATTTATCATTTATTTTGTTATCTGGCTAAATCCATTCATAAATCTGATATACGTACAACACTCCTTTGAGAAAACGCCATTGATCTCACCTTTGTGGGCATGCCCTGCAAGACAGAGGTGAGTTGTGCCATTTATTTAACACTTCCTCAGCTAATGAGCTTCTTTCAAATATTTTATTTTGCATTGTGTTCTTATACTTGGACAGAGAGATGAAGACTGTAGCTCGACTGTTTAAAATACTGCTTTATCTCGATTATAACTGTAATTATAATAACTGTAATTATAACTATAATGTATACCAACTACAGATTCGTCCTCCGCCACCTGAATTGAGGCACTACGCCACCACAATGAGTTAGAGCGCATTGGGAATTCCAAAGTGGAGAGAAAAAACAACAACTATTTGCTCACACTGAATGCACTTAAGCCTGAATTTGCAGGTGTTTCATCCAGAAAACACAGTGCATAATTCCACAATGCATACATTTTTGCCAGGACTGAGGCATATCAGCACTGCCCTTAAACTGATGATGTGTCAAACTTGCTCCAGCATGTCAGTGGACTAAAATCTTTTGTCTCTGGGGATTATGGTCAGTCCTATCGGATTTGAGCAAAGGCAGAAGACATAATGAAACCCAGTTTCGTTTATTTGTCTTTGTGAATACCAAGTTCATCCAATAAGAACCACAACTATTTCTCTTTTGATGGCCTCCTGTGAGATGCTGGATGGATGTAAATATGCAAGTCTATCGGTTGCGCCAGCAATGAAGTAACATTTCATACATAGATCTCAGTGATATCTGCCTCACAATTTCTCTACACTTATCATTTGGTTGAATTTCTTAGTACTAATAAGTCTCCATTACCTGTTATATGTAGGTAAGTGTAAGTCACTGAAACCAGGCGTAGAGTGTGTGATTCTGTTTTGGAATTATCACAGCAGAACCTATTCACACTGCTTCCAACACAGACTCATTACAGGAGTTGCTCTGACATTTCGTCACCTTTTAAACTGTTTAAAAGTGTCAGTCTTGTAGGTCTGTGCCATTTGACAGATAGCCAGAGTCGTTTGCGCTACTTGCTCTACTACATTGCCTGACATCCAGCCAGGTGCTTGTATGCATTTTGTCCCTCAATCGGTGCACCAAAAACCCAGCCAGGTGGACAGACAGCCTAGATTATTATGGTCTGTCGCCAGCGGCCTGGGGTTTCCCTGGAGACCATGTGACTGGTGTTGTTGTTTTTCTCTTCCCTTTCTTTTAGAAGTTGTGTTTATTATGGGATGTCAGAGCGGTCTGCCTATGACTATTATGGGATGTCAGAGGGCGGGTGGGGGCAGTGTCTCCATAGCAACGTGGTTGCTAAGGGGGCAGGGACTAAGAAAGGGGAAGGCAGTGTGTACTTGCTGGTAGTGAGTGAGTGAGTGTGTGTGTGTGTGTGAGGGGGGTGATTATTATGGTCTGTAGGTTGCGAGGTAACTATGCAGAGTTGGGTGAGTGTTGTAGGGAGGGGGTAGCGTGCCTAGGATTATTATGGGATGCCCCCTCCTGGATTTCTTTGTGTATGTGAGGATGTTCGCTTCTGGTCACTGACGCTGGAGATAGAGGAGAAGAGTTAACGACGTAGCCCGAAGATTTTCACCTTTTTTATTTCTTTGTGATAGATATAACCATAGGGATTCGCGTCAGACTATAGCTGATCATATCGTGGACTCTCTACACCTTGGACTGACCTGTAAGTCAATTCTACCCACCCACCTCCGACCATTTTCAAGACCGCCTGCGCTAAAAGATATAAACTTGTATTTCTCGCTGACGTTTTGCGCCATATATTACAAATAAAAAAACTAATTGATATTATTGATAACTTAAATCTATTTAACGCATGTCACATCGCTTTGTAAAGCGCCATATGGTGTTTTACGGGGGCCTCGCGACCTCCGGTGCGATTTGTACAGTAGGAAAGTTGTAAAGGGCCAAATGCGGCAAAAATAAAGGCAGATAAGCGCTTTAACTCAACTCATCCAACCGGCTGCCATTTTCCCCGCAGCCGGATCTCTTGACTCTGTTTGCTAACGTTGCTAACTTGATTGACAGCTAAGTTTCTCTCGCGCGGACCGAGCGATAATGTTGACGAAAAAGGCCGAAACGGCACGATTACTTCCAACTCTTTTCAATGCTACAGGCTGTATGATGTTGTAGTTTCGAAAGGTCATCATCATTAAGTGTTTTATTTAGGGTTTAAACAGTTACCCTGCAGTGTCACTTCTCTCTGTCAACATGATGTCCAGCTATAAAACAGATCATATATTGTTTTGATTTCTGTTTTATCAAGTGTCCGGACATTTCCTGGAGCATTATGTCGGGGAGTGAAGAAGACAAGGACCATTTTGGATCCATGAGAGATGGTAAGCTGAGCTACTTTGGGTTAGCTGCACAACTTGCTGTCCTGAGCCAAATCTGGACCCGCATTAACCACATCATATTACATATTTTGTATCGGTGTCTTTTAAATAATATTTTACTATGCTTTATGTGTGTAAATCGGCTGCTGTACAGCACATTGGTCAACACGTGTTGTTTTAAATTGTGTTTTATAAATAAACTTGAATTTAACTGAATTGGATAACCTCCCCAAATAAGCCAAAACATGCACATTAACTGCTGCTTTTCTTAAGAGAGTACTTGGGGACAAAACAGCAGCATTTCTGTTAAGAGAAAGCTTGCTGTCATTTAATAACAGCCTGTCTCTTGCTTGTTTAGCCACGCGTTACTGCAAGATATTTCCCTCATAAATAAAGCCACATCTTCTAAAGATCAGTTCGTAATACAGCAGCAGCAGCTAGTTGCATGCAAAAGTGCGTTCACTTCCTGATTCAATCCCTTGTGAAAACAGCTGCTATTAAAATAAAAAGATAAACCGTTTTAGTGACCCCTTCTAAACCTCAAGATCTAATAAATGCTCGTTTTTGTACTATAAAGTTTATGTCATGCGAAACATTGTTTAGCATAGTGTGTCAAACCCCTTTGCTTTGCGTTCCTCTTCTGGCTGCTTTGGGTAATGGCGTTGGTTCTGTAGTGCAGCCTATCAGCAGAGAGCTTATAATGAATGAATGATTTCAAAAGCAAGAGTCTTATGCCCCAGTTCGGTCTGCTGCTGACATATTTGGACAGTACACTCAGATCTTAGACAGGAATGCACAAATATAAAATATTTCTACAGGCTTTAAAAAACTGTTAAGCAATGTCATTGGATCTAAATTGATTTGCTACTGTACTGTATATTACCTGTAATCACTATGTTAAAGGTAATATTTAAGGTCACCCAAAAATGAAGAATTTACTTTACTCAGACTGATGTTGTTATAAACCCATGAGTTTCTTTCTTCCATGGAATGTAAAAGGAGATTTTTTTCAACTTTTTTTTTTGACATTCCAGCTTTAAATAAAGGACTTCCAGAGGGGCTCCAGCTTGAGACACTTTCTAAATAAAATTAAAAAACAAAAGCGCGGATGGAGGCATTTGGTGTGAATGCCTCCTAATATGCTCAAAATGAAAACCGCTTTAATACAACCACCAGGAAGAACCAAATTTCTATCAATCTTCAATAAACAATTTTGCCAAAAAATGAAGCTGCATAGAGAAGGACAATCAAGACATTATCAAGCATCCCCCATCATAATTGAGCTTAAAGGGTAAATTCATCCAAAAATGAAAATTCTCTCATCATTTACTCACCCTCGTACCATCCCAGATGTGTATGCCATTCTTTCTTCTGCTGAACAATTTATTTTAAGTCCATACAATGACAAGTGAATGGTGATCAGATGTTTGTAGCTCCAAAAATAATTTAAAGGAAACATAAAAGTAATCCATATGACTCCAGTGGTTAAATCTATATTTTCAGAAAAGATGTGATTGATGTGGGATAAAACGGATACAATATATATATTTTTTACTCTAAATCTCCACTTTCACTTTTACATCAGAAAGCCACAAGTGGTGCCTGTTTAATTTCACTTTGACATGTGAAAGTGGATAATTAGAGTAAAAAAAGGACTTAAATTTTGATCTGTTTATCATCGACATGTATCATATCAAAATAACTAGACTTTTGGAGCACCATTTACTTCCATTTTAAGGACCTACAGAGCTGAAATATTCTTCTAAAAATCTTTGTTCAGCAGAAGGAAAAAAGTCATATACATCTTGGATGGCATGAGGGTGAGTAAATAATGAGATAATTTTTGGGTGAACTATCCCTTTAAGCCTTTTATGCATTTAAAGCTCAATGAACTGAGTTTCCATTTAAAATATGTCTCATCAATTTGTAGACAGTATATAATGTATTAATAATAGTACATCTCACAAACAATTATCTGGCATTCCGAGGCCCCTCTCTCAGTAAAGGTTGTACTACTGTTTTTATTTGTTTTAAAGTGGATTTTTAACATGAACACTGCATGAAATTGTGTATTTCTCCTTGAATTAGTGTAATTTTTTTGGTAGTAAATAGTGTTTTTCACAAGGGAAAGGCATTTAAATTAAACTTGTATTGTACATTTGTAGGCTACTAAAAGTGCTGCAATTTTTCTCCATCATTTAGCTCTCTCAGAGTCTTTTATGGTGCTTTTACACTGGCAAATTAGTTTGGAAACAGAGCATGGTTCACATTAAAAATGGGTAATGTGAAAGCTGTCATGCTGACCGGGGTGCGCACTGTGGTACCAAACCCGAGACTACCTGTAGGAGGTGGTCTGATTTCGGTTGCAATAGAACTGTAGCGTGATTCGCGTGAATGTGAAAGCAACTCTTATCTACCTATCTACCTACCTTCCTTCCTTCCTTATAAATACTATTATATAAAATTAAAAAAGGTAAATGGTCTGCACTTATATAGCGCTTTTTTAACCTTAGAGGTTACCAAAACGCTTTAAACTGTGTCCCATTCACACATACACTAATACACCAATGGCGGCAGAGCTGCCATGCAAGGCGCTAGCCTGCCATTGTGAGCAACTTCAATGGTTCAGTGTCTTGCCCAAGGACACTTCGGCATGTGGAGTCGTGTGGGACAGTTGTGAGGAGATGACAGTGGTGATAACTTCACCTTGGACACGAGCGTAAGTGTGCATTGTAAACAAAGATGCAAATGAATTCCTTGCAATCAGCTGTCTACTCAAACTCCGTTTGTGAGTAGCAGCAAGCCGCCTTCCCTTTATGCCTACGTGCATTTATACGCAGTTGTCGTTCACTCTGCTGTGCGTAATGGCACCAAAAAAAAAAAAAGTATGATGAGTCGCATTTTGTTCACCATGTGTGTTTGTGATGATGGAAGATGAACGCAAATAGACCGCCATTTGATAGAATTAAGTGAGTGTGAAACCAGACCAATGCTGCGGGGGGCACCAGGAACAATTGCACTCGGAATCGGACCACAGCAAATGTGCCCAGTGTGAAAGCCCCTTTAAAGTCTCTTTTCCAGAACGAGCACTGACATATGCAATCACGTTCACTTTTTATTGTTTTGGAAAATGCAGCATTAACACAAAATTTCTCCTCTTGTATTTCATGTAAGAAAGCAAAGCATACACGTTTTGAATGACATGAGGGCGAATAAATGACAACAGAATTTTCATTTTTGGGTGAAGTAACCCTTTAAGAGCACACTTCCGCTTTGATTTTTTTTGTGATGTTATGATTGATGCCCATGCTGGTCTGTGTTTTGGACAGATGAAGATGCAGATGAACCGATATCAGAGATAGAGGCTCCCAAATCTAAAAAGAAGAAGAAGGCAAAGAAAAGCCGTGAAAGTAGGAGCAGCAAACGACAGAAAGCCCTCAGAGAGGTTAGTGGAGCACCTCTAGGGTGCATATGGTCCAGGATTTTATATGACTTTTCACACCTGTGGAATGGACCTTGAAATTTCTCTCAAAACTAAAGTATTTGCTGTAAAACAGTGCCAGAATGTATAAAACAGCTCAGGGGTGTAAAGCTCAAATGGAATCTGTTTTCCTCTGTCTGTTTATAAAAAATGTTTTAGATATGGGAGATAAAACTAGCCACCAGCTAGATCAAACCAGCACTAATCAGCCTACACTACCTGGGAATTGCTTGCTGGTTAGGCTGGTCTTTTCCGAAGGGTTAGGCATGTTTGGAACTGTTATATGTGATATTAGGATCAAGCAGTGAATTTAAAGGATCTTATACATGTCATTTTTCCTTGCATGCTTTCTGTGGTGTAGGAAGTTCCTGTCAGCTCTCCTGAAGTGATGGAAGCGATCAGATTGGTTGGAGAAGAAGAAGAAGAGGACAGAGTGATGCGATCTGAGAGTGAAGGAAGTGATTATGCACCTAGCAAGAAGAAGAAAAAGAGATCAAGCTCTTCTAAGGAGAGAAAGAAGGGTTCAGCAGGAGAGAAGGCTGGCAGCTCATCTGGAGGAAAAAGCAAACGTAAAGATCCAGAGCCTGAGGAGGATGACGATGATGATGACGATGATGATGGGCAGGTAAGGAGTAGCAGATGGGAGGTCGCTGTTAAACCTTGAACCTCCTAACCACAAAAGAATTTGTGAAACAAATCCAATAGGCCTGGGCGATATGCCAGAAATATGTTCACCATGTTTTTATAAAAAAAAAATAGCGTGATATCCGAATACATGGTCAACCTCCCATTCTGAGGTATTGTTGAATATTCTTGCTTTATTGATTTTGCTTTAAAAATTAAATGTATTTATTGAAACACAAAAATTGCACTTCTAATGAAACGAAGAAGCAGTGGTCAAAAATTGTATATAACCACCCTTCCATTTGCCATCCAAGTATCCATCTACAACAGGTTTAACTTTTCTTATACAAATTAAGATCTAAAGACAATTATAAACTGAATCATAGTAGTAATAATAATAACTATTAAAATATAAATAAAATGTAGGTTCAAGTTGAGCTTGTTTAAGTTGTACATACATGTGGAGGCCAAAAGTGAACCGGTAGAGTTGCGTTCACAATGCATGTTAAGCTGAAACTGCTCCGTGGAAATAAAATGAACTAAACATTGAGCACCTCTTGAGATGGTCTGAAGCCATTTGCAGCATTCTCATAGACAACACTATTCTTGCAAACAGTTTTCAGATGACTGAAACAGAAAAGTAAGAATGATAACTCTTTACATGCACTTGTTCCAAGAGACACAATCCCGCTGCATGCCTCTGAACAAATGGCACCTCAGAGATGCGCATTGACGGCTTTTCTGACGTCTGTTTTTAAAAATATAATACGGTGTTTCTTCAAGTCTAACAACATTTCTAGTCACGTGTAAGCAGTTAGCCCACCACAGTGGCAGGTAGATGAGCAAAATTACCGCCATGCTCATGATATAGACTACCTGCATTTCCCAGATCCTTTATTTTGTAATTTCACAATATTTTCAGTCATATTCTGTCAATGAGTGTCACAATCGACATCAGGACATTGTCGATATCCAAATACATTGTCCTATTGCCCAGCTCTAATGTCTAACCCTGTCTGTGTTTTCAGTCAGGTTTTGGATAAAGTACAAGTCAGATGATGTCAAATATCCATGGTTACCCTTATGATTGTGTTATTCATCTGTCAGCCTCTTCCTTTACAGGAGCCCAAGTCCTCCTCTCAGCTATTAGCAGACTGGGGAATGAAAGACATTGACTACACCTTTACCCAGGAGGACTACACCTCTCTCACCAATTACAAAGCTTTCAGCCAGTTTGTCAGGTAGAACAATGCAGATTTTTTTTGTCTTCCTGGTTTGTACCATTTCTATTATTGCCTCATGTAAACACCCAAACATATCCTGTGGTTTTCTTGTGGCTGGCCTGAAGTGAGTATTTGTCTTTTCCTCTTTCGTTTAGGCCTCTTATAGCTGCTAAAAACCCTAAGATCGCTGTATCAAAGATGATGATGGTTTTGGGAGCTAAATGGCGAGAGTTCAGCACTAATAATCCCATGCGAGGTTCGGCGAGCGCCAACGCAGCCCTGGCAGCTGCCAATGTAGCTGCTGCAGTGGAGAGTATGGTGACCAGGGTGGATGGAGGAGGGTCAACACCTGTGGCCACACCCACACCAACAGCAGCTCCTGCTGCACTGGCCCTTCCACCCCAACCCCAACAGCCCCCAGCAATCCCCCTGCGGAAAGCCAAGACCAAAGAGGGCAAAGGTCAGAGAAAGTAATTTTTTTTAGATGAATGTGAATTAATTGTGGATTGAAGTGAAAGTATCAGAGAGTTATGTCCTACACAATGAGAAGTGAATGAAGATAGATTTTATAATATGTTAAATATATGTTTAATCTACCCAACATTGTGTCTTGGATATATGTGCTCTAGGCCCAAATGCACGTAGGAGGTCCAAGCCCACCCCAAAGCCCCAGGACAAAAAGTCTAAAGCGAAGAAAGTGGCTCCACTCAAGATTAAGCTGGGCAACTTCAAGAGAAAACGTTCCTCTGTATGTATCCATTCCATTTATGCCTGCACATGTTTGTTTCTACTGTATACAAAGCAGTATTAGAAACCAGCTATATATTATACATCTGTTCCTTGTGTGATTCAACACAACCTGTTTTGTCCTTTCAGAGTGGTGAGGGTGATGATGATGGTGAGAGCGATTTTGATAGTTTCTCTGTCAGTGATGGTTCTAACAGTCGTGGCAGCCGCTCCAAAAGTAAGAAATCCAAGAGCTCCAAGAAAAAGAAGAGAGGTAAGTCACAGAGAGCACAAACTCAGGTTAAGTGTATTTTACTACTGTGTGTTACTCTTAAATTTTCCCTGTGGGATCAAAGTCCTATCTAACTCTCGGACTAATTGTACTTTGTTTGTTTGTTTGTTTATCTAATACAATGTTAGTTAGTTATACATTTTTCAGAGTGATCGAGAAGGATATACTGTGGCATGCAAAAGTTTGGGCACCCCTGGTCAAAATTTCTGTTGCTGTGAATAGTTAAGTGAGTAGAAGTAGAACTGATCTCCAAAAAGAATGAAGTTAAAGATTAAAAATTATTTTCAAAATTTTAAGCAATATTAATGTATTAGTTTTATTTTGTACAATATTAGAGTGAAAAAAAGGAAAGGAGCACCATGCAAAAGTTTGGGTACCCTAAGAGATTTGAGCTCTCAGATAACTTTTACCAAGATCTCAGACCTTGATTAGCTTGTTAGGGCTATGGCTTGTTCACAGTCATCATTTGAAAAGGCCAGGTGATACAAATTTGAAAGCTTTATACATACTCTGATTCCTCAAATCTTGTCCCAACAATCAGCAGCCATAGGATTCTATGAGCAGCTGCCTAGCACTCTGAAAATTAAAATAATTGATGCCCACAAAGCAGAGAAATGCTATAAGAAGACAGCAAAGCGTTTTCAGGTAGCCGTTTCCCCAGTTCGTAATGTAATTAAGAAATGGCAGTTAACAGGAACGGTGGAGTTCAAATTTAGGTCTGGAAGACCAAGAAAACTTACAGAGAGTACTCCTCGTAGGATTGCTAGAAAGGCAAATTAAACCCCCTGTTTGACTGCAAAAGTTTTAGTAGACTCTGGAGTAGTGGTGCACTGTTCTACTGTGCAGCGACACCTCCACAAATATGACTTTCATGGAAGAGTCATGAGAAGAAAACCTTTCCTGCGTCCTCACCACAAATTTCAGCGTCAGAAGTTTGCAAATGAGCATATAAACAAGCCTGATGCATTTTAGAAACAAGTCCTGCAGTCTGATGTAGTTAAAATATAACTTTTTGGCTGCAATGAGCAAAGGTATGTTTGAAGAAAAAGGGTGCAGAATTTCATGAAAAGAACACCTCTCCGGGTGGATCGATCATGCATTAGGCTTGTGTTGATGCCAGTGGCACAGGGGAATATTTCTCTGGTATAGGAAAGAATGGATTCAATTAAATACCAGCAAACATCACACCATCTGTAAAAAAGCTGAAGATGAAAAGAGGATTGCTTCTACAACAGGATAGTGATCCTAAACACACCTCAAAAACCACAATGGACTACCTCAAGAGGCACAAGCTGAAGATTTTCACAGTCCCCGGACCTAAACATCATCGAAAATCTGTGGATAGACCTGAAAAGAGCAGTGCATGCAAGACGGCCCAAGAATTTCACAGAACTAGAAGACTTTTGCAAGGAAGAATGGGTGAAAATCCCCCAAACAAGAATTGAAAGACATTTAGCTGGCTACAAAAAGCTTTTACAAGCTGGGATACTTGCCAGGGGGTGTTTCGAAATACTGACCATGCAGGGTGCCCAAACTTTTGTTTAGAGCCCTTTTCCTTTTTTGTTATTTTGAAACTGTAAAAGATGGATATAAAAAATGTCATAAAATATAAAAAAATGTGTCATCTTTAACTTTATGCCTTTTGGAAATCAGGCCATCTTTTGCTCGCTTAGCTATTCACAGCAACAGAAAATTTGATCAGGGGTGCCCAAACTTTTGCATGCCACTGTAACTGCAGGCAGATCTCCAAAGAAAAGAAAATAAGCAATGAAATTGGGAGCCCCTAACCTACCTGCAGACTGAATATATCCAAATGGGGGGCATGACCTCCAAAAGAGGGTGGAGTTACTCCATAAGTGGGTGGGGTTACTAAAAAAAAAGGGGTTGCATAATTTCCAAAAGGGGGCGTTATTTTCACTCACGGTTAGGGAAAGGGTTAGGTTAGAGGCTTTTAGAAGATTTTGTTGATGAGCTCTGCCTGCAGCTAAATTCTTCTCTAACCATGTGTGGAAGTAATGCCCCCTTTTGGACTTGGCACAACCACTTTTGGATTAACCCTGCCCTCTTTTGAAAATGTTGGCCCCATTTGGAGATCTCCGGCCTGCAGCTATAACTACTTTAACATGTTTATTTTGATTAATTATATAAAATGTGTTAAATTTTACACAATTAATCATGTCTCCTGACCCGTACTTAAAGTTAGTAATAAAAGTACGTATTTTTCTGCCATCGGAGCTATTCCATGTAGAAATACATTTATGTTTAATACATCAATACTAAGTTGGACATTGAGCAGTCTTGGAAGGGTCTTGGCAAGAATCATACTGTGAAACACAGTACAGTTACACAATCCACCTATATTGTCAGATTCAGCTGTTATAGCCTCTGTATTACAATGTATCATTTCTTATCCCTCCTCTGTCTCAGTGGATGAAGAGGCTGATGGCTATGAGACTGATCATCAGGACTACTGTGAGGTGTGTCAGCAGGGCGGTGAGATCATTCTGTGTGACACCTGTCCACGAGCCTATCACATGGTGTGTCTAGACCCTGACATGGAAAGAGCCCCTGAGGGCACCTGGAGTTGCCCACACTGCGTATGTACACTTACTTGCGTTCAATCAATGCCTTATGTTATCACAAACCTGTGTCCAGAATAAAATGTCTGTCCTTTTTCTATTGTAGAGTTATTGAGTAAAACCCACATTCTGTGTGTGTGTGTGTGTGTGTGTGTGTGTGTCTGTGTGCATGCCCTGACTACTTTTTACTATTCCGTTGATGTTTAATGACTGAAGTTTGTGTTGATTATGCATTGGTTATGCCTGTCAGGAGAAGGAGGGAATTCAGTGGGAGGCTCGGGAGGAGAGCTCTGAGGCGGAGGAGGAGAATGATGATGGAAGAAGGGATGAAGGAGATGTAGAAGAGGAGGATGATCATCACATGGAGTTTTGTCGGGTGTGTAAAGATGGAGGAGAGCTGTTGTGCTGTGACACCTGCCCCTCATCCTACCACTTACACTGTCTCAATCCTCCCCTGCCAGACATCCCCAACGGAGAGTGGATCTGCCCTCGTTGCCTGGTGAGAGAGATAGTATTGTTGTGCAAGTGTCCTTTATATTTAGTTTAGCATAATACTGAAATATTTATAATTAACATTAATTGTCATTCATTCATCATGAATAGGTCACTCTTCAATGCCTGATTTTATCATGAAGTGTTCCTTCTTTATCAGATGCCTTACTCTCAAGATTTTATGTCTTTTTCAATTCCAACTCTTTTTGTCTTCTCAGAGTCTTCCACTAAAGGGCAAAGTCCAGAAAGTTCTGACCTGGCGATGGGGTGAAGCCCCTCCACCTATGCCAGTGCCCCGCCCTGTGGACCTCCCAGCCGATGCCCCAGATCCTCCTCCTATGATTGGTCGAAAGGAGAGAGAGTTCTTTGTGAAGTGGTGCAACATGTCTTACTGGCACTGTTCTTGGGTCCAAGAACTACAGGTAGCACACAAATAAATCACACATGCTGTACATACTGTCTTCAGTGGATTTTATTTTTTATGGGGTGGCCAGAGGGGAACAGAAAAATGTTAGGATGGCACACCAAAAAATGTGTGTATGTATGTGTATATATATGTAATTGTGTGTGTGTGTGTGTGTGTGTGTGTGTGTGTGTGTGTGAGCAAACAAATTCAAAAAGGACAGTGGTATTCAATTAACATTGTAAGAATTACAATATTTTCTTCCCAGTAAAGTCCAATATATATGTTATAGTCAACTTATATTAGCAGTTAAAATGTTTATAATTCAACAATTGTTTTTTTATTTGAGTAATAGGCCTACTTTTCACAAACAAAGGGCAGCTTTACAGAGAATAAAAGGGTGTCTTACAAAACCCCAGTGAGCAAGCCAGAGGTGAATAGTCTGTGACAAGGACCCAGCAAACACAGAACATTCCCCTAACGTTAGCATATGGTTTCCATTTTGATAATCTTTGGGAACCAATTCTCTTTAGGTTATATTTTTTAAACCATAAACTAACATTTCCAGAACACTGTAGGCAGGCTTTTCTGTGGCAACATTAAAAGCACTTATGCAGAATGTTCTCTAATTGTTATTTTTAGGTTTTAGCTGTGTAACTATAAACTAACCGTCCAAGAATGATGTAGGGAGGTTTTTGTAGGAGAACCTTAAAATAACATACATACAAGTAAAATACAAGTTTTTTTAATGGTTATTTTTAGGTTATATTCTTATGTCTTTGACAGACAACAATTAATTAAATTAGTGAAGTAGGCTAGTATTTAATTAAATGCAGAAAATAGATAGGCTAATGAACCGATGAGAAAAACATTCTACTTTCCTACCTTAATATATTATCTTTATCTAATTACTGTCTGATAGCTATACTGTATTTGAATGCGCACTTGATCTGCATGCGGTTCATTCAGCCACAGAAATTCGTGCTCTTGTGCAATATAAATTTAACGGTTATACGGAGACAGACTCACTGACTGCCATTCTATTCAAATTTGAGGATAACTATAGGCTAAATGTTGACTCATAAAATCGAAAAGAATATGATGTATTAGTTTAACGGAGTGGTTTTCTGATTAGTTGCTACAACTGAAGAGAAACAAAGATGTCTTGTAAGCCAATAACAAATACATTCAGACACAGATCTGTTTCAGTGGATGTGTTTTAGGGTTGCGCAATTAATCGGAAAACGAATTGTGATTACGATTACATCTGCAGCGATTATGTAATCGTGAAAACTGACAATTACAGCATTTAAAATTATTTCTGCTCCTGTTGCATCAACGGTTTCTATTTACAACGCATTTTTGCAGCAGTTGAGGATTCTAACCAATCACTAACATGTCCGTTGAGCAATGTGCATAAAAATCAAAAAAGCTAGGCTTTGAACGTAAATGCACTGCAAATGAGCGACACGATAAAACTAAAACGATCCTGTGCTATCAAGGCGCAGACGGGGTGTGAATAACTGATTTATTATGCTGATTAGACAGCTTTGTTTTTAATGAGAGCATTTGTGAGAGTGCAGAACATTGTGTGGAGCATCATGAGCTTGCGTCGAAATGCAGGTCTCAAAAAGTGTAAACCTGCAGCGAGTGACAGCAGTCATTGTAATGGGAGAGTTTTTGTTCGATTTCTATGTACAATTTATAAAAATGTTTATTACAGTTTTGTTTTGTCATGTTAGTAAGTAGGCCAATGTGAATTTGATTTGTACAAAATAGCAATAAAGTAATTCGGCTGAACTGTTCTAATTGTGTTTTGGAGGTGTAGCCAACATAAAGAATATGGCATGAATAGCATATTTCAGGAATCGCTGTTATTGTTATCGAGTCTGCACTAATAAGACCCATTTGTCACGCAGCTGGTATTGCTAGATTTTACATGTTCACAAATCGCACTAACTCCGATAGCAAATTAGTGTTTTTAATTTCCAAAATACAACCACTGAGGCCAAAAATTATCTAACGTTGATCTTACATGTACAAGATTACCATCGAAGATCTAACGGGATGAATGGTCACCTGTCTCGCCACTAGAGGGCTTACTGAACGCAGTAACTTGGTCGATTTAAGTCAGCTGTTAATAAGTTTGAATATTGAATATGCAATATTATTTACTGTACATGGACTAATAATTTAAGCAATATTTAAATTTATTCTATACCATAATTTAAGCAATAATTTCATTTATTCTATACCATAAATATCCATTTAAAATAATTTTAATTTGCCTTACCTTAACAAACATTATTACAATATAACATACAATTCAATATAATGCTTAAAAGATGCTTAAACAAAACTGGAGCTGAAATCTGAAATCTGAAAACTGAAATCTACTAAAATCTGAAGAACCACACGGTTGCTTACTTTGTGACATCAAGGTAATTTCATATTTTAATCAAAATTAATAATCGCGATTACAATATCAAGGGCAATAATTGACAGTTATGATTTTTGCTATTATGGTGCAGCCCTAATGTGTTTACTAGTAAATTCTTCCAGTCAGATATGTCTTTATATCTCTCTCTCTATCTCTCTCTCTCTCTCTCTTTTGCTGTAGTTGGAGCTGAACTGTCAAGTAATGTTCCGTAACTACCAGCGGAAGACAGACATGGAGGAGCCCCCCAATCTGGAGCTAGGTGCTGAGGGAGATGAGGATAAGAGCTGTAAGAGGAAGAATAAAGATCCTTTCTATGCCCGTATGGAGGATCGGTATGGACGCTTTGGAGTAAAACTCGAGTGGCTCCTCATCCACAGAATCTTGAACCACAGGTGAGAGCTGTCAGATACTGAAGCCTATTTGCTATGGAAAATAACATCATCTGAACCATTTGGGCATTCATCTCTCTATCCTTCTCTCTGTCAGTGTGGATAAGAAGAATAATGTTCACTATCTGATCAAATGGAGGGATTTGCAATATGATCAGTCAACCTGGGAGTGTGAAGACATGGACATCCCAGACTTTGAGACTTTCAAACAGCATTACTGGAACCACAGGTATATGCACAGAGGACTCTTTAGAACAAAAAATACTGATTACAGCAAAATATCTATCTGCATATTGGCTCAATCTTTCTCTTTGTTAGGGAACTGATGCTTGGAGAGGAGGGCAGACCGGGTAAAAAGCTGAAGAAGGTGAAAGTGAAGAAGACAGAGCGGCCTCCTGCTAATCCTGTGGTGGATGTAAGTAACAGAAGAACAACTCTTGCATGCCCCCTATATTATACCATATATGATACCTTGTTTTGGCAAAATTTGAAGCAGCTTTGCATATAAAAAGGCAGTTAGGCAATCTCATAATGCAATGCAAGAAACATGTTGATTATAAATATACTTTATTGTACATTCATTGAGTTGTTAGCTTATATCAATTTGTGTTACATGATAAGTCCTATTATTGCACTGTTTGTGCATGACCGTTAACTTGAGTGTTTCAAATCCGTCTCTAATGAGGTTCCAGTTTGGGTTTCATGTTGATTTATAATGTTGCTTACTGTTTAGAATACAAATCCAAAATTTGTTGACTTTTTTTTTTTCTTGATAACGTGTCCAATATAATTTCTTTGTCTCGTTCTTTCAGCCAACCATAAAGTTTGACAGGCAGCCGGATTATCTGGACACTACAGGTGGTACACTTCACCCTTACCAGCTGGAGGGACTGAACTGGTTGCGTTTCTCTTGGGCTCAAGGCACGGACACCATTCTAGCTGATGAGATGGGTCTGGGAAAAACTGTTCAGACTGCTGTTTTTCTCTACTCTCTCTACAAAGAGGTCTGTACGCTTATTATCATCTCTTTTGTCAGTGTTTTGTCATTATGAGTAATTCCCATAACTTTCTAATGGCGACTCATTATTAGTTTAGCAAATATAAATGCTTGCTGGGGAATTTGTTTAAACCATTAAAATGGCTTATAGAGTACAACAGTCTGGTTCCGGAAGTAATAATCCTATACTTTTTTCCATTGACTAATTGATTTTCAACTCTAACTTATAAACCTTTAGAAACAGACCTTCCGTGAGCTCTGAGGTTGTTCACGATGGTATATGCTTCTGTTGAAGCCAACTGTCTGCGTTATATCAACTTCATTGTTGAATTAAAATCATCTTTAATAGCTTAATTCCTGTTGAGTAACTACATAACCTATGGTCCAGCAGAGTAAGCTTCACCAATCAGAGAACTGCGACCACAAAGTCTGTGAAATAAACCCGGAAGAAACCGCCTACTCCCAAGATACACTCGGAATGATGCAAACGAGTCGGCCTACCTACACTCTCAAACTTCTTCTATATTTGTGTATTTTAGTATATTTCACAATAAACAAACTATATTAGTTCAATACTTATAATCAAGAAACTTAAATTAGTGCCGTCAGTCGATTAAATATTTTGAATCGCATAATTCTTCAGAGTTAAACACGATTAATCACAGATTTTGAAAATGCTGAAATTTTACAACATATATTTCCGGAATATAAATCTAGTTTTTTTACAGAATCTAAAAAGGTCCTGCAACTTATAGTCCAATGCGACTCATTTACATAATTTATATGTAACTGATGTCGGCTGGTGAAACACGTGCACCAAAACAGATGAAAACATCAGTCATAGTGACGGTAGAGGTGTTTTGAAGTTGCCAATTTAGAATATATTGCCTTTACAAAGTACTTCATGCAACCAATTGAAATATTCTGTCATCTTTAGACTGCTGTCAAACGCAACTCTTCACATGCCCACAAAATGAATGTATCAAGTAGTAAAAACATTCAGTCATTGAACAGGATAATTAATACTTTGCAAAGAGGGCTGCAAATATCAAAAATATTCACAGATATACAGTCGCTAACGTTAATAAATAGAATGCAACAGGCAAATGGTTTTACTCACAGACTGTTTATTTCTGCACAGCATAGAGGTATAGATTTTATAAACAGATGTGGATTATTTGTTGTGTTTCTGTCATGAAACATAAACAGAATATGAGAAACTCTTATACATGATTTAAACAACCATTTTAAACAAGCCCAAAACACCATCATACAAAGTGTAGATTCTGAGGTAATTTAATCTTCACGAGTGCGTTTGACATCTGCGTGCTAAAGGGAAGTCGGCTGATCCCGGGTCCTAGAGCCTGCACTATTCAATGTTTGTCAGTGTGACTTTTATATACAGAGATGAGACATGAGTATTTTTTTTCTCTCGCAATAACCCGGTGTGACTTATTTTCAGGTGCAACTTTATTTCCGTAAAATACGGTACTTCTTTTCCTGTCAAAAAATATTTTATTTCCATCTTAGGAAAGAGAACAAAACAAAATGCTTTATTAACATTTTCCAAACATTATACTTTCACAGTTTAAAGATAGAAATGCACTAAAATAGCACAAATTCAAGTTACATTAAATATTTCCCAAAGTCTAAGTGGAAGTTTGACTAATTGAAAGAACTAGTATACACACAGGTTGCATATTCATTGCTATGAGCATTAAATCTCTTAAACTCTCATCTTCCACAAAATGTATCTGCTGGTAGACTGTGGCTATCTGCTTTCCTACAGCAATCTTGAAGCTACATTCCTAATTCCTGTCAGAGTGTCAAGTGCAGGAAAAGTGCTGGCAGACAAAAACATCTCATTCTGCGTTTTGTTGATAGTTAAGACTTGGCGTGCTTCTGTGGTAATTACAATGCGCTTACAATGCATGATTCAAGTCCCATCTGGGCTTGTTTTGTACATCAAATAACGTTAAGAGCTAATTTCTCCATAATTTTTTCTGTGACAGGGAAGCACTGTTATGTGTTTTTTTGGCATGTGCATCAGTGTAATGATTCCGGGCAGACACATTACAAAGGTTCTGCCCTCACAAATGTGTTTATGCCGTATAAACGGTTAATGAATTAATCACGATTAAGAAAAATTAACGTTTTAAATCTTTTTAATGAATCGCATGCGTTAACATGTTAATTCTGACAGCTCTACCTTAAATAAGTTGTTTTATTTTTTCCAGTTTTATATTCGATTACGCCATTCGCAATTCTTCATTGGGATTGTAGTCTGTGCAATAACTTATGCAAGACGGTAAGTACACAGACCTGTACCTTTTGTCTGATTTTCAAATACATTTTTTGCCTTAAAACAACGTCTGTAATCTTGCGACTCACCTTGGAGCTGGTTGGTTTGGTTCATGGTTTACAACTCTTTAATGGAGGATTTTATGAAAAGTCTATGGAATAAATTAATGGGAAAAATACTTCTGGAACCCAGATGGCTGAAAAAGTGGGCAGGCACTGTTGCACTCCATTGTGCCTTAAATGTTTATAATACAGTGTACATTTGCTTATCTCATTCTTCTAACATTCTCTCTCAGGGTCACTCGAAAGGTCCTTTCCTGGTGAGTGCCCCTCTGTCCACTATCATTAACTGGGAGAGGGAGTTTGAAATGTGGGCCCCAGACATGTACGTGGTCACTTACGTGGGTGATAAAGACAGCAGGGCTGTCATACGTGAGAATGAATTCTCCTTTGAGGACAATGCCATCCGTGGTGGGAAGAAGGCCTCCAAAATGAAGGTAAGACTCTGAGGAAAGAGATGGAGGGCAAAAATGTATACTGGTTTATGATAAGAGAAAGCTAGTAACCTAGTAATGTGTAGGATTGTTTAATCTGTGCTACATCTTAGTGCTCCGATAAAATTTTATGATATGTTCCCTTGTATTTATCTGCTGAATGTGTGTGGTTTCTCTGTTCTGAATCTCTCTTCTTCTCCCTTACAGAAAGAGGCTTCTGTAAAGTTCCATGTACTGTTAACGTCCTACGAGCTGATCACAATTGATCAGGCCATCCTAGGTTCCATCGACTGGGCCTGTCTTGTGGTAGATGAGGCCCACAGGCTCAAAAACAACCAATCAAAGGTAAGAACCATGTGACAGATCTGCGGCACTACCAAAATATCCACTACTTAATACAACAAACCAGTGATTAAAGAGTTCATGAAGTTAAACTAACACACACACTCTCTTTTGTCTCTCTCTTTCTCTCTCTCTCTCAGTTCTTTCGTGTGTTGAATAACTACCCACTCCAGCATAAGTTGCTGTTGACAGGCACTCCTTTACAGAACAACCTGGAAGAGCTCTTTCATCTGCTCAACTTCCTCACGCCTGAGAGATTTAAGTGAGTGTGTGTGTGTGTGTGTGCGCGTGCTAAAATTTATCCCAAGAATCCGCAGCCCTTTACTACAATGAGAAAAAAATCACTGTAATTAGCAACCAAATTTTGTGCTATGTGACTAAAATGTATATAAAGTATTTGGCAACTGACTGGTAAATGTTCAGATTTCTCTCACCAGTAATTGTGTAGTATACTGATGGAGTATTCAGCAGCAAGATCCTTTCACTGCATGTTGAGAGTACATTAAATGTTGTTCCATGTAATGTGTGTCTAAAGATGGGATATCTATACAATGCATAAATATCAATATAGAATTTTTTTAGAGATGTACCTTTATTTTAATACTCTTATGTCAGCCATGTCTGTATGCATTTCCTTCAGGCGATGAAGCAACCGTATTACATTAATTTAACTTTATGAGCACTAAATATGCTTTTCTGTGGGACGCAGATGTGCACGGGGTCTTTGAAGCCAAATTGTGCTCTGCTATCCGTGACGCGTGCCCCGTGCGCATGCGTCAACCAGGCTTGCTGCGAAATGCGAGCTCCATTGACAGGATCCTTGCGAATGCATCAACCAGGCACTCCTTAAAATGTGAGCTCTCGTGAAAAAGACAGAGTGCTCGCATGCATGATTAATTCGGGCTTCCATCGATATCGTTGTGCATGCGACCCATTTGAATTTTACATGAGAATTTGCTATTTTAAAGTACCACGGAGAAGTTCAACCATGTGAAACGTATTGACAACGATGACATTCTGAACAGCACTAACGAGGGAAAGAGAAACACCTGCTCAGCTTCAGCATCAGTTATAAGACTTTAAACATCTATACATCAACACCCCTTACTAACACTTATCCCAGTTAACTGTAACAGAATGTTTCATAACAAATAGAGAGGTTGTAGCCAAGAAAACACGGATAGTACAAATAGTTGTAAACAATCATGTGTATGTAAGCATTTTGAATTGGACTAAACTGAAAAAAATGAGTGATGATCACTTGTGTGTGACTTTATTTTTATACTATTTATCTGAATAATTTTTTTCAACATCTGAAATACCTTATTTTGTTGTGGATGTCCCAATGTATATATAAAGAGAGCTGAAAAAATTATCAAATAATATTTTGGTTGCATTTGGGGGCAAAAAAATAAAATAAATTAATTGATTGTGTAAAATAGGCATCTTTATTGGAAGAACGATCGCAGGCCCCTGAATTTGAATTGTATCGCATTAGACTTTGAAGTATCTGCAAATATTGGGTCGCTGGCAAAGAGAATCAATTCAAGATCATATTGTGATAAAACTTACATAGCATGGATGAGGTAAAGCTGTTGGAGTCCTCCAACGGCTTCTTCCTCTCATTTATATGTGCTTATTTAAAGACACTTTACGGAACTGACAGTTTTCTTAAAGAGACAGTACTGTTTTAAGCACATGTTTAACAAATCAATGTAAATACCTGTAAATATGAATAATTATGCAATTAAACAATAAACATGGCATAATATATGAAATATGTCATATTTATTGATCAAAAACTTTGATTAGTTTATTTTTTAAAAAGTGAAAATGTGATCAACATGATGAAAAACTAATTAAATATAATTGGTTGAATAATATTTTTGAAATGTGCCTAGTTAGAAGGTTCCCTGTATAATTCACAACATTAGCTGTAAGAGAATTTGTTTCATATGTAAGCAAAATGGACAATATAACTGAAATATACCCATATTAATCGATATTGAATCTAATCGAATCGAGAGCTTGTGAATCCGAGTCGGGGTATGTGGGTCAGGTTTTACTTGCGTTGTGCAGACCATATGTCCCCACAAGGATATTAACACTTGAAATATTTTACATCTACACTGTGGCGGACTCCATCAGGAGAGTGGCTTTATAAACATACTAAATAATATCTAAATTAAAATCTAAAAATGGTTTCTGTTAGGGTTAAGTTTAGGGGTAGGATTAGTGAGTAGAAAATATGGTTTGCTCAGTATAAAAACAATAGTGAGTTTGTGTCCACAAAAGGGCAGATCAACAATTTTTTGCCATTGTTCAGTACCTTATGTGTTTGGGTGTGTGTTTCAGTAATCTGGAAGGCTTCCTGGAGGAGTTTGCTGAAATTGCAAAAGAGGACCAGATTAAGAAACTGCACGACATGTTGGGTCCACACATGCTCCGAAGACTCAAAGCCGATGTCTTCAAACACATGCCCTCAAAAACTGAACTCATTGTACGAGTGGAGCTCAGCTCCATGCAAAAGTATGAGAGTGACAAATCCTGAATTGGTCTGTTATGTTGTTCGCCACATTGAAACTTATTTCTCATTTAAACTCCTTTTCGCCACCTGCTGGACAAGTCCTCCAGTTATTTAAAACAAGTTTATTGTATAAATGGCAGCTTGATAGTTCTGGTGAGTTAGAGTGCGCCTTTTTGTATTACAGTTGGGTGATCCACTTTACTATATTGGAATGTATTGAAGAAAAACTTTAAAGAACCTGAGGCCTTGTTATGAAGACTTCTAATTCAATCTTTCTGATTATTTTTCTGGGACAGGAAGTACTACAAGTACATCCTGACACGCAACTTTGAAGCTTTGAACACTCGTGGTGGAGGAAACCAGGTGTCTTTGCTCAATGTGGTTATGGATTTGAAGAAGTGCTGTAACCACCCCTACCTCTTCCCCACAGCTGCTAATGTAAGATTTCACTGACATACTCCTAGTTTAGGACTGTACCATTTTACAGTAATAATGGCAGGGATATTTTAATTTAATTAATGGCAACAATATTTTGGGCTGATTTTCAATTCCTTTTACAGGAAGCCCCAAAGATCCCCAATGGCATGTATGATGGCAGTGCCCTTACAAAGTCTTCTGGGAAACTGATGCTTCTGTGTAAGATGCTAAGGAAACTAAAAGAGGGTGGACATAGAGTGCTGATATTCTCACAGGTACACTCCTATTCCAGAGAAGCGAATAGAATACAAATATATTTTGTACTGATACATTTTTCATACAGAAGCGCATTGTTATTCTTGCAGTATTTCACATATACACAAACACTATCATTTTCTTGGATACTTGTTCTCTTGGATATAGATGACAAAAATGTTGGACTTGCTTGAAGACTTCCTGGAAAATGAAGGATACAAGTATGAAAGGATAGATGGAGGGGTGACTGGAGGGATGAGACAGGAAGCCATCGATAGATTCAATGGTGAGTGGAAAATGGCATTCATCTCCATTAACAGCAGATAAATCAACATTTTGATTTGTTTGACATTTATATGTTCTCTGTCTGCAGCTCCTGGTGCTCCTCAATTTGTTTTCCTCCTGTCCACCAGAGCAGGAGGTTTGGGCATCAATTTGGCAACTGCTGACACTGTCATCATCTATGACTCCGACTGGAACCCGCACAATGACATTCAGGTAGAGGCAACACCAAATATCTGACCGTAAAACTGCCAAACATCTCTCTGTTCCTCTCTGGGTGGAAGTTACATTGAAGAACAGGTTTTCTTTAAAGAATTGTGGCCGAACATTTTTCTAACATAAAGAATCTAATTTTGACTGTGTTGCGGACTCTTTCGCAGGCATTTAGCAGGGCTCATCGTATTGGTCAAAATAGGAAGGTGATGATCTATCGATTTGTCACTAAAGCATCTGTGGAGGAAAGAATTACGCAGGTGAGATAGCACTTGGCACAACAAACCACATCAAATACTAAGAGGAGTATGTGTTTCTTGAATTCCACTTATTGGCAATAACTACTGGAATGCGTGTTGTGTTTATGGCCTAAAAGATGACTAGACAAAATAATGGGAAATACATGTTATACAGTAACACTAGTCAACAAACAAACACTGCCACTGGCAAAGTCATTATCTCAGAGTCATCAACAAACTCTGCCTCATTATCTTCACGTCTCAGGTGGCAAAGAAGAAGATGATGTTGACCCACCTGGTGGTGCGACCTGGTCTGGGCTCCAAGGCTGGATCCATGTCTAAACAGGAATTGGATGACATCTTAAAGTTCGGTACAGAGGAGCTTTTTAAAGGCGAGATCGGAGAAGGTGAGTGTTATTCAACGTGAAATATCTGTGAATATTTATTAGGGCTGCACGATTTGGGGAATTTGTCATATTGCGATTATTGAGGCTAATATTGCGATTTGCGATATAATAAATAAATGGTATCATGAGTCAACTTGCTTGGTTATCAAGGAAAATGCACAAATAGATTACTGATATTGCTGAAATGTATATTTCTCAACTCAAACATACAAACTAGCAACAAAAAACACTGTAAATGCACAGTGTTTTCAAATTAAAATAATATTTTTACAAAATTAAATAACATCTTTGCATTACTGCAAACTTGTTATTTTCTCAATATTACACCTAAATAAAATAGAACAATAAATAAGAACATAAGATTGTCCAAACAAACAGGGACATTTAAGCAGGATGTAACATGTACTTTGTATAAACTCTTTTGAAAAGGAAACGGTATAAAAGTGTGGTTCACTCAAACCACTAAAACTGTTGTTGTTTTTTTGTGTGTTGTTTTTTTTTAAATGACCAACTGGTATTTCCAAATCCTCTTTCTAAGTTATACTTTACAGTATAACACAGTGTCACAGTGTGTGGATAATTTTCTGAAATCTCACATCAATCAAGATTGATCTTATGACGATGACGTTGCGAGCTGCAGACAGCGGGGGTGAGAGACAAACGTCTCCGCATTAGAGTGTGCATCAGCCGGCGGAACTTTAAATCTCTCCCGGTATTGACTCGCGCTCAGATTGGGTCTCTTCCGTGACTGGTTGAAGCAGCTCTGACTGCACAGAGAATGACAGTTTTAGAGTTTGTGCTTATTTACATGGCACGCTCCCGTATTATTTGAAGCTTAATTAAGGATGAAATAAAGATATATCGCCATGCTTTGATCTGTGTTTCTATCAGACACTCGAGCGGCAGTGCTCCTCTCGTCTCGCATGCCATCATTATAGACTGGTCATCTTTTTATTAGCTGTGTAGAAAATGGCCTGTCACGTACACACATGCACTTATTTATTTAATAAAATCGCAGCATTTTGCCATCATATAATCAAGATTGTGACATCAGATAAGAAAAGGTAGAATATTTAGAGATGCAGTCAATTTTTGGCTCTGTAAGAAATGTTCTGCAGCTCCTATTGAAGCATTTGTATGCAACATGTTTTGCGGATTTGTCAGTATCACTTACAGTTGAAGTCAGAAGTTTACATACACCTTAGCCAAATACATTTAAACTTTTGAGTTTTTCACAAGTCCTGACATTTACTCATAGAAAACATTCCCTGTCTTAGGTAAGTTAGGATCACTACTTTATTTTCAGAATGAGAAATGTCAGAATAATGGTAGAGAGAATAATTTCTTTCATCACATTCCCAGTGGGTCAGAAGTTTACATACACTTTGTTAGTATTTGGTAGCATTGCCTTTAAATTGTTTAACTTGGGTCAAACGTAGCCTTCCACAAGATTCTCACAATAAGTTGCTGGAATTTTGGCCAATTCCTCCAGACAGAACTGGAGTCAGGTTTGTAGGCCCCTTGCTAGCTCACACTTTTTCAGTTCTGCCCACAAATGTTCTATCGGATTGAGGTCAGGGCTTTGAGTGGCAACGCTAATGCCTTGAGTTTGTTGTCCTTCAGTCATTTTGCCACAACTTTGGAGGTATGCTTGAAGTAATTGTCCATTTTTGTACTTTTGAATCATCAACTGACTGTAAATAACAGAAAGGATATTAAAAGAGACTTGAAGTGAAAATGGGATGCAGGGATCTCGTCTTTGGACACAAAATACACAGAACTAACCAAAAGGGAACTTTTACACGCATAATGTGTATTGACTTGCATGTACAGATATTTATTTTACAAGTTCGCAAATCTAAATCTTCAAGCTCGAGTTTTGCAACCCTTTTACCTGCTTACAGACGTCCAGGGACTTTACTGGTCTGTAGCCATGCTGTAAAATGGAGGATGTTGTAAAAACAGTCCATGGAAAAGTTTAAGCAAAACCAGTGTTGACTTTGCTTTCTTTAAATGCAAAGTAAATGTAACTATGGCATATCACGGCTCAACTAAAGCGATGGTGACAGTGTGATCACGACCACTGCAGCCAAATAATGTAAATTATTGTGTGCACACATGAGAGTAATTTTATTGAGTAAAAGGACAGCTGTACTTAGGTTCTTCACCACTACACGACTCAATCACTGGCGAGTGAAATCTGAACATTTAGTAGCCAGTGGCTTATAACAGACATATTTTAGTTGCATAGTGCGAAATTTGGTTTAGTATTCAAGTGATTTACTCGCAATTTAGAGGGCTGATCTATTCATCTTTTACACAAAATGAGAAATCTGTTTCTTTTTTTATTTGTTAACTTAACATTTAATGGACAATAAACATATTTGTTTCTGGCATATATTATATACATTGCAAAAATGCAGATCAAGTTGTGTAAACTACTATTACTGATTACTGTTGCCTTTTTCTCTCTGTCTCTCTTTCTCATCCAGGTGACAGTAAGGAGGAAGACAGCAGTGTGATCCACTATGATGACAAGGCGATTGATCGTCTGTTGGATCGTAACCAGGATGCAACAGATGACACAGAGCTGCAGAGTATGAATGAATACCTTAGCTCCTTTAAAATGGCCCAGTATGTGGTCAGAGATGAGGAAGAGGAGGTAAGCCATTTGGGATTTTGCCTGTCTGTGGGTGATATGATTGTTTTAGCCATATCTACGGTTGAATATCATATGTTGTGTGTCTATCAGGAGGAGGATGTGGATAGAGAGATTATTAAACAGGAAGAAAGTGTAGATCCTGATTATTGGGAGAAACTCTTGCGTCATCATTACGAGCAGCAGCAAGAAGATTTGGCTCGTCATCTGGGCAAAGGCAAACGACCACGTAAACCTGTCAACTACAATGACTGTTCACAGGAGGACAGAGGTAGTAGACGGGGTACAGACGCACTTTTTATGCTTTCTTTTTCTAATCTTTCCCTGTGTGTGCATGTGTAGTTGTATTTGTGTATTGTTATGGATGAAGTTGAGCATAAAATTGTGATTTCAAATAAGATAGGTTTACGTTATAAGGGTAAAAAATGACCTGCCACTATGTTTACTAGCAGAGAAAACCAGCTAAATATTTTTTTTTTTCAACTTGAAATTTGAACACTTTTCCTAGAGTGACCCCAACATTAGAAAAAGTGAACATTGCCTTTGTTCATATTTCCATGAAAGCTGTACACCACCAGGGTACAAAGATTGTTTTGGGGTCATTTTTGACCCAGCCATTATAAAATCATTCACACACCACAAAAATCACAATGAGACACACACAATGAGAAATTGCGATATATGTGTGCTACTGATTGAACTCAGACAAAACTAAAACTTTCTTTTGCATGTGCACACATGACTCAAGTTCACAGACAAAATAAAAACAATTTCAGACAAAATAAACTAAATTTCAGACAAAATAATAATTTCTTGAAAGCATTGTTTAATAATGGGGAATGCAGTCAGTGGCTATACATGTGCTGCAAATGACAGTTCCCCCAGTTCTTTTTGCTGAAGCCATGAGTGCACATTTCAGTGCCCAAAAGGTCGTAGATCTGTTTTTTTTTCAGATGTCCAGGAGGAATAAGTGAACAATGATTTAGAAGAGGAGTTATCTGAAGATGAAGATGGGGAAGAATACAACCCAGAGCATGATGCATCTTCAGATGATGAAGAAATCCCCCAAGCTGAAAGAGAGACATTTTTGTCAAAGAACAGCAAAATAACATTGTCCTTGTCACCATATGACAACCAGGGCAGGATGGCAGCACAAAATGTCATAAGGATGACCCCAGGGCCCACAAGACATGCAGTTGCCCATGCCCAGGACATCGCCTCAACATTCTACATGTTCATCATAAGATCGTGTCACCACCAGTGCAGAGCTTGCTCAATATTGGTAGCAGGTTGATGCGAGTGCACAGTAAGGCGAAGACAATGGCCTGGCGTCAAGAAGGACAGCAAAGAAGCCACTTCTCTCCAAGAAAATATCAAGGACAGACTGAAATTCTGCAGGAAGTACAAGGATTGGACAGCAGAAGACTGGTGCAAAGTTATTTTCTCTGATGAAGCCCCCTTCCGACTGTTTAGGACATCTGGAAAATCGAAAGTCTGGAGAAGAAAAGGTGAATGCTACCATGAGTCCTGTGTCGTGCCAAAAGTGAAGCATCCTGAGACCATCCATGTGTGGAGTTGCTTTTCATCCAAGGAAGTGGGCTCTCTCACAATTCTGCCCAAAAACACTGCCATGAATAAAGAATCGTATCAAAACTTCCTGCAAGAGCAACTTCTCCCAAAGATCCAGGAGCAATTTGGTGATGATCCGTTCATTTTCCAGCATGATGGAGCACCATGTCACAAGGCAAGAGTGATAATGAAGTGGCTTGGAGATCATTAGATTGAAATTTTGGATCCGTGGCCAGGCAACTCCCCAGATATTAATCCCACAGAGAACCTATGGTCAATCGTCAAAAGGCAATTGGACAAGCAGAAGCCCACAAACTGTGATCAACTCCAAGTACTAATAAGGCAAGAATGGATCGCCATCATTCAGGATTTGGCCCAGCTGATATCCAGCATGCCAGAGCGAATTGCAGAGGTTATGAAGAACAAGGGTCAACACTGTAAATATTGACTCTTTGCATTTATTGATTGTTTTTGCCAATAAAAGCCTTTAAAAATCATGAAATGCTTATCATTGTTTTCCAGTATACCATAGAAACATATGAAAAAATAATCTACAAATAATGAAGCAGCAAACTTTGCAAAACACAAAATGTATGTCACTACCAGTACTTTTGGCCATGGCTGTAAATGTAGTCTCTGGTATGCAGAGAGTGGAAGGGCGTTTTTTTTTTTTTTCGTGCCACGATGCCACTGAAAGTCTTTCACACTTTCTCAAGAATGCTATGATTTGATAACCGTGAGTCGTGTGAGAGACAATCTGCCGGCCATAAGAGAGGTCTGGGAGAAGAGGTCTCCTCGCAACAAGGGGGAGAGAGGCCTTCTCATCAAAGTTTGCCTTCACCCCCACCACCACTCTAGTTTCTTACCTTCCAAAGAGGAACAAGAATGTGGTAATCCTGGGCACATTGCACAAAATGGCTGAGATCAGTGACCGTGGGGACAGGAAGCCAGCCATCATCCTGGACTACAACCACAACAAATGAGGCGTGGACAACCTGGACAAGGGATTGGAACTTACAGCTGCAGGAGGATGACTGCCCGCTGACCCCTGTTCATCTTCCTTAACATCGTTTGATGTGTCCTCATACAATGCCTTCATGATATGGAACAAGATCAACCCTACCTGGATGCCTGATAAGCGGAACAAGAGGAGGGTGTTCCTGGAGCAGCTGGGAAAGGCACTTGTAACCCCACACATTCAAAGAAGTGAGCGCCTCCCCATGTTCAGCAGCCTCTGCAGTGCTTGTGAAAGCTGTTCAGGGGTCTGAATCTCCAGGGAGCTGCATCTGAGGCAGGCAAGACGAGGAGATGCCAATTCTGCCTCTGAAAGAAAGACTGTAAAACAAATACTATGTGCTGCACATGTGAGAAATACATCTGTAAAATCCATGCGCACACACTTGCATACTGTCCTGCATGTGCTAATTAGAGTTGATTGATGTTGTTCTTCTCATTTTTGTTTTGTATCCATTATCTTATTTTATTCTTATTTATTGTGTTGTTTATACACCTTGTGGGTGGGGGTAATGGTTCGAAAAAATTTTGTAGTTTAATTCCTCATTGTACAGTATATAAAAATATATCGCTATGTTGCCAAAAGAAGTTGAAGACTGTTATTGTTTCCCTTCAATAAAATGCATTCAAAACTACTTTCTGCTACTTTCTTAGGCTTTACTAGTACAAAAAATTATGTTTACACTTATGCAGTACCTTTAGCAATAATAATAATAAACCTCTACTTTAGTAATGAAAACAATTATGACAGGTATGTTGTAATAAAAACAACTGGTGTCCACTGATTTTATGTCAGTACAGTCTTTCTGTACTGTAAAGGGGTAAAACCCACATATTCACAAAGTTTGTGATGAATGACAGGTTGTTTCTTCATGCAAAATAGATTTGGGGTTTAAAATTCAATTAAGCTGCTTTATTTTAGGGGTTTGGTGAAGGTGGGTCATTTTTTACCCTTAGGACAAGGGGAGTATACAGAATGTTAAGACTACACAAGGGTTAAGTCTATTGGTCTCATTCATGAAACACAGATTTCTGTGTAAATTGTTTGGGGAAATAAATAAATAAATAAATGGTTAATAAGCAATACAATTAGAGCTGTTGGAATTAATGCATTAACACATGAGATTTGTTAAATATAATGTAATTAATATTTTTTTTTAAAGGCAATGACCCATTTATTACATTTTTCATTATATCATTCGATTTTAAAAACTGATCAGAACCTTCAGAGCTGATTTGATCTGATCGGAGTGCCACAACGCAACTCTTTCTCTCTCTCGATATCAGTAAGTGGTGGAGGAAAACCCTCTACGGGTTATTTGTAAATCAAACCTAGACAGGATGTTTAACAAAGTGCAAAGTCTTTTGCTCTCTTTGTATTGTTAAAATCAGTCATCATTGAAGCTTAAAAACCTAGCACAGGCCAGCAGCATCTCGACACATGATTACATCCGTTAAGTGTGGTAAAAGGTGTTGAATCACTGCAGGGTACATTTCCTGTGTTTTGATACAGTTTGAGAACTTTAGAATCTGTTAATGCATACATTTACAACATTATGGACATCATTCACATAAATTGCTGAACCCTATAATCACACAGGCTTATTATTAAGCTTACTTAATAGGCACTGAATGCATTAATGCGATTATTTGCATAAAAATGTGATTAATCATGATTAAATAATTGAATTGGTTGATGCACAAAACTAAATCTCACATGAGTGGTCATGATTTTATACATATATTAAAAAATTACTATTAATTTCTTTAGAAGTAAAAACATTTTAAATTAGGAAACATTTTCAAAAAATCTGTTTTTGTTTCAAGAATGAGGCCTGTTTTACATATTTCTTTGGAAACTAATATTTGGCGTTTTAATTTGCCTTAAATTTACAAATTAGGTGTCTGCATGAATCTTGTGTTTTGTCCCCTCAAATAAATATTTTCATGGCAAGAGTACTGAACTCCTCATCATTGTATTCCCCTGCCCATTTGTCTTCTTAGATTGGCAGGATGATCAGTCTGATAACCAATCAGATTACTCTGTAGCTTCAGAGGAGGGTGATGAGGACTTTGATGAACGTTCTGAAGGTAAGATAAGAGGATAAACAATAATGTATTTTTATTTGTATAAGCAATTATTATACAAATTTATATTTTTATTGACACAATCCTCTCTTTTATTCATAGCTAACTCTCGAAGGCCAAGTCGCAAAGGCTTGAGGAATGACAAAGACAAACCACTGCCCCCCCTACTGGCCAGAGTGGGAGGAAACATTGAGGTTTAATCAATAATACCGTTCAGCTTTTTTTTCATGTATTGTTAATTTTTTAATCAATAGCCTTGAAACACGTCTCACTCTGGTAGGTGTTGGGTTTCAATGCTCGTCAAAGGAAGGCCTTCCTGAATGCAGTGATGCGTTATGGGATGCCTCCGCAGGATGCCTTCACTACCCAGTGGCTCGTTAGGGACCTGCGGGGCAAATCAGAAAAAGAGTTCAAGTGAGTCTGATTGTCCTTGGAGAGAGTGTGTGAGAAACATGGAATTTGAATGAATTGCCTCATTTATTTAAGAAAACTCTTTCTCTTTATTTTCTCAGGGCATACGTGTCCCTTTTTATGCGTCACCTATGTGAGCCAGGCGCTGATGGGGCGGAAACATTTGCTGATGGTGTTCCACGGGAAGGGCTGTCACGACAACATGTCCTCACACGCATAGGTGTCATGTCTCTGATTCGCAAGAAGGTGTGTGAAGTTGAGATTGTTTGTGTCAGTGGTTAAAGATTTTAGGGAAGCTGATGTCGAGATGCTGTGCGATCTGGGTTTTTGATATGTAGGTTTGTTGTTTTAGTAACCACACTGGTTTTTGATGTGTGGTTGTCCTGGTCTGTGATTTGTTCTTTTGGTGGTACACTTTGCATGTGTGAGTGTACATTGGTGCAATGTAATAAAGTGTAAATAATGTGATTGGTTGTTATTAGGGATGCACCGAAATAGAAAATAGGCCGAAAATATTTACCTCCTCGCCCCGCCCCTCAGTGCTCTGATTTCAATCTAGATCTGGATCGATCTAGCCCTTATCACAGCGCTACCAAACAAAGGCCGATCATGTCAGCGGTGTGGAAATTCTTCAAAGTTTCTGATAAGGACATTACATTTGCGATCTGCAGTGTTTATTCAGCAGAACTTTCAAGATATATATATATACAGAGTACAGCAAGAGATTCTACAGGAAAGCACCCCGATCCACAGCAGTGCCACACCTAGCGCTGCTACAACACAACTTGAGGCGTATCTAGCTGAACTACGCTAGAAGCGACAATCCCCTTGACTATGGTCGCATAAACAAAGACCGCTTTCCTTTGCTTGCACGGATTGCGCACAGGTATTTATCTGCCCAAGCACCAGCACAGAGAGTGAGAGACTGTTCAGTGCAGCATCTCATGTTCTTGATGAGCTTTCTGACAGGAGAAACTGTCAGAAAATTTAGCAACTTTTGTTCTTGAAGAGAAACCTGTCAATTGTAGTTAAATAGAAAGCGGTCCAATATGATGTGTATAGCAATTACATTACACTTGTTCTTCACTTGAGGATACATCTGTCGTTTACAGTTGCCTTTGGATTTAGTTCAATTACTGCTGTTTTGCACTGTTGTTTTGCACAATCATTTTCACTTAAAGTGTACATACGTTTACATAAACAGAATAGAGCACTGATCTATATATATTATTATATATTATAGTTATATATAGATCAGTGGAATAGAGGCCCTCTGCCATTCTGTGTTCTGCCTTTTGTTTTAATTAAAATTACTGTTGCATATTTAAACTTTTTGAAAGATGTTAGCTAAGTTCATTACTTGACTGTTGTTTTTCATATAATAGTTTTCTAAAACTTTACATTATTTGGATAATTGTTAATAAAATCTGTAAAATTAGATTTGTACAGAACTGAAAGAAGAAGAATATTTAATAGTTTTAATATATTTTTTGTCCAATTTTGGTGTTACTTTCAATAAAAGTGTGATTTTATTTTATTGGTTTGTAGTTTTTCAATTCAGATTCATTAAATTCATGAAATTAATGAAAAAGTATAAAATTAATACAATTATACACAACATTTTTTTTTTTTTAAATAGGTAAAAATTTTGGTTTGGATTTTCGGTTTCGGCCCAGAATTTTCATTTCGGTGCATCCCTAGTTGTTATGTGACTGTTCTGAATTATGATTGGCGACTTGGAACTCCTACAGGTGCAGGAGTTTGAGCATGTGAATGGTCAATGGTCAATGCCCTGGATGAAAGAACTGGAGGAAAGCAAGAGAGCAGCAGCCATAGCAGCAGGAGAAGATCCAAAAACACCTTCTTCTGGAACACCAGCTGATACGCAGCCCAACACACCAGCAATGGGTACACACACACAAACACTCTCTCAGAGAGTTAATCTGAACAGTTCTTATTTAGAAAAGCTCCATTCATGCTGACGGCAACGGCAACATGTTGCCAGTGCTTGAAGTGGAAGAAAAAAAGTGTAGGTACTCTCCTTGAGAGGGGGCTGATTTATCTTACCTAACACAAAAATAAAACTGTTAATATTATGTATTTATTTACATTCAAATAGTATGTAATTACATTAAAAGAGGTATTTAATTAACGTTCGAGCAAATTTATTCTTAAGATCTGGCTGAAAAACAAATATGACATCACACCCTCAACTAACAAACAGGTTTTTATTAGCTTTACTTTGAAAATAAAAACATGCAATGTAGGGTTATTGTTTATGAAAACTTAGGAAGAGCATTTAGACCTGCTTAAGTATGTATCTTTGACAATACCAACCCACATAAGAGACATCTCTTTTTACAAAACCTAATGTAGCCTAAAATTGAAAGAGCATTATATCTGGTTTTCCTTTATAAAATTGTATTATCCTCCTATTCAATGAGGGGACAATTAGCCATGTCCTTCACACATGAATTTGCACACAATAGCCAGATACTTAATGTGTAGGGCTGCCCCTGACCAAAGATTTTCCTAGTCGACTAGTAGTCGTTAATTTAAGCCATTAGTCAACTAGTCATCACACATTTATGATATTAATTTAATTACTTAAATATATATATATTGGGGACATCAGAATATGGTTTGAGTTCCAGGGTTGAGAAAGAATGTTAGAAGTAATGGCACTTTTCCACTGCACGTTATGGTTCGACTCGACTCACCTCAACTCTACTCGTTTTACTTTTCTGAGCTTGCATTTCCACTGCAGTTTAATGCCACATCAACATGGGTGGGATTATAGGCTGGTCGTCATAGTTGCTCCGCCTCTACTGCCGTGACATCATCTTAAACATGACACAAACTGACCAAAACAATAACACAACTGCTAGCTGTTAGCTACTAGCTCATTGTGCTGCATAAAGCAGTTGTTGCATGGTGATTTTTTTACACAAGTGTAACAGTTAAATTGGCCTGGTTGTTTTAGAAGCAAGCTTTCCAGTAGCTGGTCAATTAAATAAATTGAAGCGTTCAAGCAGAATATGGAGTTAACCGTACCATCCTCCATCATGGCTGAGTCCAGGGCACTCTCCCTCCCATTGCTTGCCGGTTTAGATTTCCATTTGGTCGAACCACTTCCACTTTTCCTTGATGGTTCTGCAGTCACTTATGTTTTTTTTTACTTTTCCCTACACTGTTGGTAGGTCTGGTGGTAGCCGTGTGCGGCCAACAGCTGAGACACTCCCTGAGAGACTTTATCGTTTCGCACATCGCTAACGAGTGGACTGTCTGCACCTCGTTTATTGACAACGGCATGGTTTTGCGCACAGCCATTTATTTTTTCACAATTTGAAAGTCGCTTGAACAAATTATACAGCTATCGCTGTTAATAACTTTAAATCTAGCAGGTTGATGTTACATATCGGAAGTCCAGTGATGCTGGTAGTGACACTTCTCCCTGACCAATCCTGACCTGCAGTCACATTTAGTATCGGCTCTCCTCGCTTGGAACCTCAGTTACCAGGTACTATCCACAGTGGAAAACCCCAAAAAAGCGAGCCGAGTTGAGTTGTACCGTGCAGTGGAAAATTCTTCATTGCTAACACTGATCTACATTACTGAGAAATACTAAACCGTAATAATGAGCCTTTAAAATATAAATTTTACAAGCGAACGCATGATGCGAGCCGCAGCGACACCGGCAAAAGTGGTAATGACCCTATTTCCACAGATTTATTCACTGATCCCTCAGCCCCGAGGTTTCCGGTGTAATTTGATATTGCTATATATATATATATATATATATATATATATATATATATATATATATATATATATATTTTGCAGAATTTTAATTTAATTTGAATTTAAGTTAAAAAAAATATAAAAAATATGTTCAAAGTTTGAAATCAAGGTGTCTTGCCTAACCCTGCAATAATGAACCAGCAGTAATACTGGTGTTTGTCATTTCCTGCTGAGTTTTTTCTTTTTTTTTGCGACCAACGGACTAATCAAAACTTGGTCGACCAAGACTCTTCTCATCGACTAATGATTAGTCGACTATCAGGGGGCAGCTCTATTAATGTGCACATAATAAATAATCATAAGAAACGATGAACAAACTGATTTGATGATGTTCAAGATTGTGAACGCTGACACACATCTGTATGTAGATGTCACTGTCAGGATTTATGCATAGGCAATTTCAGAGACATTTCACAATCTTTTTACGAACACTACAGAAAAGAATTGAGAATAAAATGCAAATTTTCCTTTGTATTTTCTTTGAAGCTTCAGTTTTCATCATCTTTTTTATCTTTTGTGGAAAAACATTTTGTGCATATGAGCTGACATCACTCCTGTAACAGCTTTTTTTAAGTCTGTAGTTTAAACTGCACCCAACATCTAAACAATTTGCACAAACAAATTTGATTGAATAAGACTCAATAAAATGTGCTCACCTAAAAGTTGCTGGTTCGTGTTTTGGAGAAGAGTGTAACTGAACTATGCTCAGACAAGCTTAAACATGCGCCCTCCGGAACTGGACCACGGATTAGGGATGGGTGGATCAATCCTAATAAAGTATCGATACTTCTGATACTGATGTTGTATAAAAAAATATCAATCCTTACACAAAAATATTGTTTAAAAAATTATTTTAAAAATAAAACTAGGGATATTATTATTATTTGGTTACCATGAACCTGCATAATAATCATATGTGTCAAAGTGAAATGAAAAGGATTAGGCTATATCAGAAAATACTTGAGCAGGATGGAAACTATTTCTTCTTCCACTCATCTTAACATGCATGCTGAAAGACACAAGCAGACAAGCACTTGCACCATCACAAGGCACATTCAAACAAGAGGGATCAGTGCCTTGTAGAGGTAATGATAGAAAATCAGAGAATAAGTTCTGGACAGTAGTGTAGGCTATGGCATATGCCTTATTCCCACCTATCTTTCTTAGGATTTTGCATATGCCCACCTGAAAAGAGTGTATATATATATATATATATATATATATATAAGTGTACAGAGATTCTCTCTAAATGTGCATGGAGCTGCAGGAGTGCAACTGATGGCACGGGTAAGACAGATAGTCCGACTAAGGTGATCCACCAATCAGAGCGTTCATTTCAGACATGATTTGATATTTGCTAACCAATAATATTTCCCGTTTCAGTAAGGGGCGTGACATTTCCAGCTTCTGAAGCATCTGATACACAAGCATCCCTGGAGTAACCATAATTTGACCTGTAAATTAATTTCCCTGCTAAACGTGTGTATGTATTTATATAGGCCTAATATATATATATATATATATATATATATATATATATATATATATATATATATATATATATATAAATAAATTTAACTTATGCATTTAAATGGGTCTTTCATAAATTCACAGTATGCCCACCTCTTCAGACACTACTACACCACTGCCTCTGGAGTAAATTCACACTATAATAACAACATATCTAAATGTGACTTCTTATTTCTTATAATTGTTTGTAATTGTTGTTAAGTAATTAAAACAAATAGTTAATCATGGTTTTACTAAAATAATAATATAGTAACCATGTTTTTTTTCTAAGTCTAATACTTTTCTGTTAAGGCTCACAAATGTAAAAAAAATAAATAATAAAAAAAAAGAATTATGACATAAAATATATATTTTAAATGATCCATTTTATCCCAAAAAATCACAAAAAACCCCCAAAACATTTACAGAAGTATTGGTATCGATGACAGTGGACTTCAAATAATTGGTATCGGATCGAAAGGGAAATACTGTAAGTGGTATCGCTCATCCCTACCACGTATTGCTTGACGACCGCTGATGCTGTTGTTGCATGTGTTGAGCATTGTTAAACTCACCGCTGAGTTTACTCAGAGAGGGCTCGGATGTTTACTGCCACAATTTTATCCAAATCATTTAGAAGGTCTGATAAAGTGATTGGCTGGCCTCATCACATCACTGACTTACATTAATTAAAGACATTACATCGTACCGGGAGACTCTTTAGAAGTGGTGGTATGCAAGATAAACTGCCGAGATGCTGTATAGTAAATTATAGAAGTTCAGGTACTGCTTACCGTTGCGTACCGCCCACTTCAAACACTGCTTGTAGCGACTTAATGATAAGTTGGTGAGACAAGTTATGCTTAATACAAATAAGCAGCCGTGCTATACGACTTACTTGAACTGTCAATACATCTAATTTGTGATCCAATTTTGAAAACTATGACCAGTTGCACAGCCCAGTAATAACTTTTGGGCATCCAGTGGCAGAAACGCTTGCTAACAACCTTCAATTAATAGTCTGTGTGAATGGAATACTTGTATTTTTGTTCTCTTTGCTGTTTGTTTACAGATCATTTGTTCCATTATCTCTGTACCATCCTCAATGCTAATCATCAAGGATTAATCACTCTCTCTTTTATCCAAACAGAGGACCTGTCCAAGAATGAAGACATGGGGAAAGAGCTGGAGGAGAAGACGGAGGGAGATGGAGAGAACGAGACAAAAGGCTCCAGACAGGACAATGAGGTTCTTGTTAATTACTAAGGCTGTAATGGTGTCAATTATTTACCACCGCAGTGGTTAAGGGCCAATCACTGCCAGTGAATGGTGTTGCTTGGTGGTTGGAGGGCTGGGCAGGGGGTGCGCACAAAGTACGCATTTATTTAAACTTTAAAAAGTGCGTCATTAAACACAAAAAATAAATTAAACCCTTTGTAAAATATAACAAAATATGCAAGATGACATAAATACAAAATTGTTGCATTGGCTAAACATTTCTGTCTTTTATTGCAACATACATCCTAGGCTATATGTCTGAAATATGTACACATCAATAGCTAAAAATATTCCAGATTGTCAGATTCTAATATTGCTAAACTAAGTATCACTAATCAGCAGGACAATAAATAACTAGTTCAGTCCTACCTTTGAAAGCCTTTCCATTGTCAGATGCTTTTATTTTTTTAGACAGAAAAAAAGCTACATTTTCCGTTTTTTGAGAGGATCTCACTTGTGTTATGATGTTTTCTAGCCACACTGAATGCACATACAGAACGGGATGTTAATCTTGTCAACAAAAGTACTGACTAAAATGTTTGTGGTTTTGTTTGATTCCATTAACATAAATGGGATAATTTGAATAATTAAACCATTTTAATTAAAACTTTGACTAATATATGATGAGAAATAAACAGCACAGCAAATTTTACTAATTCACTGACCATGTTTAAGAAGAATAAAAACCTTGTTGAATAAAACCTAATTTATTTAAGTGATCCAGTCATAGTTTTGTGGGAGGTTTTCCCGTCTAAGCTGCATGCTGTGAATTGAAAGCACGGATCCCCGGTAAACTGAAACACTTTTTTAATCACCTATTTTCAATGCATCATATATATGAGATTAATCAACTATACCAACAACATAAACATAATATTACAACTTAAATCTGCAATGAAGCGAATGCACAATGGAGCTTAACTTTTAGATAGAGTGCATAAACAAGCATGAGCCCTTTCTTTCAGATTGTTTATTGGCATGATATCATGAATAAACTCTCCTGTGCTTAAGTTTGTGAAGGAATTTCAATTTACCGTAATTTCCAGACTATAAGCCGCAACTTTTTCCCCACGCTTTGAACCTCGCGGCTTATACAATGATGCGGCTAATATATGGATTTTTCCCGCTTTCAAATTTTATAAAAAAAAAAAACATTCGGTGACGTGCTCAGTTTTTTTGGCAGCGTGAAGCTTTCATTAGACCAATGAAATTGCCGAACGGGTTAAGGTCAAAACAACTTTTTTTGTTTACTGTTTAGATTAAATCGAGCACGCTCAAACTTCCCATCATTCTGATTACTGTAGTCATTTTGTCACCCTCAAGACACGGAGAAATGCATATGATGCTGCTTTCAAGTTGAAGGTGATTGATCTGGCTGTTGGAAAAGCAAATAGAGACATAATTTAGCTCAGGTTTAAGCGCCCTTACCGCTTTTCTCTCCCGGACGGGCGCTTGACCACGCCCCCGCTGCCACACCGTGTTTCGTTAAAGCCTATTTATTTTTTTACAAGCCGTGTTTCGTTAAAGCCTGAGTAAAGTTTCAATGTACCGGTAGGCACCTGCGGCTTATAGACAGGTGCGGCTTATTTATGTTTAAAATAATATTTTATTTAAAAATCAGTGGGTGCGGCTTATATTCAGGTGCGCTCAATAGTCCGGAAATTACGGTAATACAAAACACTATGCTGAGTCGATAGGTGTGCACTTGGCTTGAATATGTTGTTGCCATAAAAATACACTGTGCAGCACAAAATCAAGAATTCTCTATATAAAACGGAAAATTAACACTTTCCTGGGATGAAGAATCCACAAAACAGTTACTTAGGATCGAAGACTTTTCTATACTCATTAAATGACATTATTTCAGGAATTTTATTTAAATTTTTTGCACGGTCTTATCTAATTTGATAAATCTACATTACATGCATAACTGCTGGTGGCACTCTGCTACTGCGGTGGGGCACTTGTCACGGTGATGGTAGCAGCTCTATTATTTACAAACTCTCTCTTTCACTTCACCTTCCTGTTTTTGTCACTGTATTTTTAAACACTTTCCTTTGAAAGCACCTGCCTGTTTCAACTTCTCTGTCTACATCTCTCTCTCTCTCTCTCTCTCTCTCTCTCTCTCTCTCTCTCTCTCTCTCTCTCTCTCTCTCTCTCACAGATCATTGAGATTCCTGATGAAGGTGAGAAACCCTCCAGTCCAAAAGAGGAGAAAAAGGAAAAGGAGAGAGAGGATAATTCACTGTCAGTGGAGAAAGATGGAGGGAGTAGAGAGTTAGACAAGGAGAAAGAGGAGGATGGAGAGAAAGAGGAACTGTTGCCTGAATCAAAGGAGAGCACCACCTCTTCAGATGTCAAGGCTAAAGGTTCTGAGATATCAAGCAGTGCAGACACATCCAAAACCAAAGGTGAGTGAATGTAACGCATAAATGGCCAAAATACTCTCTAAATTAATTCTTGTTCATTCCCAATAATATTCAGCTATACTGATGACACAACTTCTCAGTAGCCTTTTTCATTCATGAAAGTTTTAAAATAAATGTACTCTAAAGTTACTAGATTTACTTTTTTGGGAAAGGTACAACTTTTGTTAACCCAAGCAATGGCTTTCCATTTTTGATGCATAGTTCTACTATTCACACACTACCAACAAAAAGCAGTTAAAGGCTCTGATATTTTATTAATTTTCTGAGTGAAACAGGATAATTGAGAAAACATTTATGGCAGGACTTGATTTTATCCATCAGGAATTGATTGGATTGTAAAAATTGTGTGTTACATACTAGAATGAAGCCAGGAGATTGGAGGGGAGGGGTTGTAAAATAATAATGTGGTGACGAAAAGGAAAGTCTTTTTAGAGGTGGAGCAAGCTATTGCATTTTGATGAAATATTACTAAGTCAAACATTTATTTTTCTTTGGTATAGCATGCAACAATGAATCGTGCACAATAGGAACAGGAAGAAGTATTAAGGAAGTAAATGGAGTCTATATGATTTCATGTTGATTTCACAAGCTGTGCTGGTAATCTAGGCTGCTACTAGTTTGAAAAAATGACAGGAATGATTTATTTGGTGCCTACAATGCTTGTTGCATTTCCAAGGCAAATCTTTACAATAATACAGTTGCATTCAAGGAAACATCATGAGATAATTGTGTCCGCTCCTTCAGAACATTGATGAATAGATAAAGTAAACCTCTTACGCCGGTGTGTCTTAAACAATCTTGCTTGAAATGTTACAGTTTTGTTCACACATAACTTTTCCCACAGTGTTACAGTACATCTATGGCAGGAACAGATTTGCTTGTATTTACACAAAGGGTCCTATTCACACATGACTTAAAAAAATTATTTACAGCAATGGCTGTATGTATGAAAGCACCTCATAATCTCCCTCTCTCTTATTACATTTCAGAAGAATCTTCTGAAGAAAAGACAGAGAAAATGGACACTAGCCCAGTTGGAGAAGATAAGAAAGGTACACACTGACTCAAATAACACATTTATATCACACAGGAACATATACCTAACTGTAATTGTCAATAATCTTTTTTTTATTTTTTATTCTTTTTTACTCCAGACTTGAAAGAGGAAAAGGATGGCTCAAAGACTGAGGACTCTGCCAAGCTTCAAAATGGGGAGAATGGGAAAGACACAAGTGGAGGAGGGGATGGAGTGAGTGAGGAGAAGAAGAAGGCAGTAAAGCAGAGGTTCATGTTTAACATTGCGGACGGAGGTTTCACAGGTACACTGGGAATTTACTATCTGTGTGTGCGTATGTGTAGGTGTTGTTGAATTTTGAATGAATAAATTCTCTGTTTCTCTCTCCAGAGCTTCACTCTCTCTGGCAGAATGAAGAGAGAGCTGCCACTGTCACCAAGAAGACTTATGAGATTTGGCATCGTCGCCATGACTACTGGCTCCTGGCCGGTATCATACAGTATCCTAAACCAGTTACTGTGTATTATGTCATTCATTATAGGATGGTTGGAAGCTTGTAAATGTAGCAGTAAATGTGTCTCTTTTATACAGACATTACTTGTGGTGATGTGGTATCCATACCAGCTTGAATGCATGCTGTCATTAAAGCAAACAAAACGGGGGAAATACCAAGTGCAAAGAAATGTTTCAGTTCCATTTTTAACTCAAATTTGCATATTGATAATCCAATGTGTAAATAAGAAATTATTTTAAAATGCAAAACAGAAGCATTTTTGTTAGTGGTCTCAGACTTTTGGACCCTGCTATACATCTATTAGCTATTCTGGATTCATCGTGAGGTCATGGTTAATGGTAGTTCTGGAGGAAGATCAGAAACCGTTTGTGTTGTGTCCTTCACCTCTGTGCCATCAGTCACGGCTACGCTCGCTGGCAGGATGTGCAAAATGACCCAAGATTTGCCATTCTTAATGAGCCGTTTAAAGGAGAGATGAGTCGAGGAAATTTCCTGGAGATCAAAAACAAGTTTCTTGCTCGAAGGTTTAAGGTTAGTGACACAGAAAAATATGAAACCATACTGCCCTGCAAAATTGAAAAGCAGTACCAATTTTGTCAACATTGAGTTACGACCAAAATTGGGAGACTTAGACCATGGACTATCCTGTGAAATGCGGGTTTGGATCAACTCAACAATGCTCAGATTCAGAAAAAAAAGAGTGAGATGTTTTTATAATCCACATTTTGCTGAGCAATCAGTAACTTTGAGGCCATTTTTCTCGGTTTCAGGCGTACAGTAGTTACTGTATTTTAGCTTTTCAGGGCAGTTTACACAAGCTACAGAGTTAGCTCTTCTTTTAACTCCAGATGGCTAATTTATATCTCTCTGTAGCTGTTGGAACAGGCTCTGGTGATCGAGGAACAGCTTAGACGCGCTGCGTATCTGAATATGACAGAGGACCCGTCTCACCCCTCCATGGCACTCAACACACGCTTCAGTGAAGTGGAGTGTCTGGCCGAGTCACACCAGCACCTCAGCAAAGAGTCCATGTCAGGAAACAAGCCTGCTAATGCAGTACTGCACAAAGGTATGATAAACTCACATGCCAATAAAGTACAGCATAATCTCTGGAAATTTCCATGAATAGGTAACAAAACAGGACTTTATTTTAAGTAATTAAGTAATTGTTTTCTGTTTCACCAAAGTATCACTAAAGGAGTTTTTTTTAAAGGAATATTCCAGGTTCGATACAAATTAAGCTCAATTTACAGCTTTTATGGCATAATGTTGATTAACACAAATTAATTTAGACTTAGTCACTCCTTTTCTTTAAGAAAAAAAAAAAAGCATATATCTGGGTAACAGTGAAACACAATGGAAGTGAAGAGGGAACAAATCAGTAAGCGTTAAAATACTCAGTGTTTTAAGTATAGCCACAAGACTGAAACAAATTGTATGTTAACATGTTTTTAGTGTGATGAAATCGCTTGCTAATCTTTTCTGTGTAAAGTTAATGCCAACTTCTTTGTTGCCATGATGAATTATTCAACAAATCCTAAAATGACTGTAAAAACTATGATTTCAACAACTTTACAGCTCAAATAATACATTAGTTTTAACAGAAGAATTAAAGTGTTTTTTGTGATATTAATAGCTTCAAATTTCTGCTTTTAAAGCCTCCAAATATTGGCCCCATTCACTTCCATTGTAAGTGCCTTACTATAACCTCAAAGTCTAAATAATTTTCATGGTAATGAACTCCATGCCACAAATGCTGTTGATCAAGCTAAACTTGTATTAAACCCGGAATATTCCTTTAACCTTCAAAAAATATTTTTCGTCAATCTTAGTAGGTTAAACTAAATATTAAATTAGCTTTTTATTTACATTTCATTTTAATTGAGGTTTGCAACGTTTGTAACCCTGTTACCAAATTTGGGATATGTCTAAATACAATTTAAAACCATGATTTGTGAGATTTGAGAAAAGAAAAAAAAAAGCCAGAATGGGACACAAAATTGCTCTGTATACCATGTCCACACAGCTCTGGAGACTTCCTTAGTCTAATAGTGTATGAAAAAGATAAGTTACTATATTATTCCACAATACATTTTACAACTATAGCACACTCTTAACACCTCAGAAGAGTGTTTCTAAAACGGCATTGCTCAAAGCCACTCAACTTCATGTTATTTAATACCTCTCCATATTTGACTACTAAAGCCTGTAGCTTTAGTACTGATGTGCAGAACCAAAAATGAAAAGAGAGTAATGAGATTATGTATTTCAAATGTTGTAGACAATTTCTCTGGAATTGCATGTGCAACGAAATGCTGACATGTTCAAAAATCTGTCCTTTCACCAATCGTTCCAAAACAGTTCTGAAACAATTGGAGGAGCTACTTAGCGACATGAAGGCTGATGTCACCCGCCTCCCAGCAACCATCGCTCGGATACCGCCTGTCGCTGTACGGCTGCAGATGTCAGAGAGAAGTATCCTTAGCCGGCTGGCCAGTCGGGGACCGGAGGTCACACAGACGCAGGCGCCACGTTGATGACCCCTGGATACATTTTTCACCGCTACCTCCTACAAGCGATGAGGAATCACTTGACTTTCTCTCACACATACAGACACAAACCTGTGTCCATTGCCTTGTATATATCTGAGATAATAAAGTCAGGCTGCCCGCACTAGTTTGGACAGAGAGATGGTGGAGAGGTGTCCTTAGCTAACACACAGTGGTTCCCTCACATTTTCCGTTAAACTCCAGTCAATTTAGAACCATTCCACCCCAAATCTTGTGAAGACACACCTGCTGACTAGAGAGATATATAAGCATGTTAAAATACACAGCAACCAGATCACTCTTCAGTTCAATAGAATTCAACTTCAGGTATTTCATGACACTTCATCTACACTGTAGGTCCATACAGGGCAAGGTTGTAGACCTGGTGTGAAAGCTTTGAGAGATCTTAGCAGTTGAGACTCTTTCTTCCTCAGGTGTGTACTTGTGTTGTAATTCACACTAGTTGAATCACTGTTTTGTGCATTTCCATAATTATGCTCCAAAAATGCCAGTTTGAGCTCCAAATCATGACGTGGTTTTCATCTTACCCGTACTGTAAGTACCGTTAGCTGTTTTGAAGTAATCAAGACAGCAGTTGGAAGGTGATTGAAAGGTTTATGCAGATGTCAGAACAAACAGACTATTATGATAAGGCCATCAAATGACCTATCGTTACTTAAGAGTTTAAAAAAAATCAAGATTTTTTAGATTATGAGAATTGCTGCTTTAAGAATAGTCATTCTGTTCCATTTTCACCATTGTTTATGAATTAAGTATGTGCTTGTTAAAAAAACTAAATCCACCCTTATGCCCTATCCTCTATTCTGATTGGCTCCTAAATAATGTAATTAAAGGTTCCAATAAGCCAGTTTATTCCTCCTATACAATAAAAATCACCCTAGCACAGGTGACAACATACAGCTATTAATTTAACTTCTTAAACTTTCAAGAGTTTTGAATATCTCACTTTGTAATTATTGTTGTTACCCTTGTATTGTTATTATGTCCTCTGTTTCTGTTTTTTCAGACCTGCAATAAAAAGGTAACAAAGAATGGGATGCCATTTTCTTTCTTTATAAGGACGATGCACACTCTGGTTTACATTTAGGGTTGGTTTTTTCACTGATTTTAAGCTAGGTGTCTGATTAGTCAAAGCGGCAACAGGTCTGGGCAAGAACTGTCTACTTGTTTTTACATGCCTTTTAAAGCTGAAGTATATAACTTTATCAGTGTTAAAATATTTTCTTCTATCCCAGCTTAATATGCAGAGACAACCATAAGTAAGCCATGCATAGGTTAAACACTGTCTCTGTGGCACTATTAAATTGCTTTTTTTTTTTTTTTTACAACCTGCGTTACTCAACCAATAGCATAAGTTGGAGGCGGGACAATCTAATAGTGTGAACAACAGCAGTTATTTGAAATAGATTATACCACAAAAATAGACTGCCGTGGAAAAACAAACAACATTAGTACTGACGCATCAGTCTCTGCGAATACATGATCAGAATTTCTGCCCAACTTGTTTTTCAGCTTCTCAGAGTAGCTTCTTTTAGCCACTCTGATTTCCCTTTTCAGTGTGTTCCTGGCCTGATTATACAAGACTCTATCCCCACCCCTGTAAGCATCCTCTTTGGCATGACGAAGCTGTCTGAGTTTTCCTGTGAACCATGGTTTATCATTGTTGAATGATAGAAATGTCCTAGTAGGGATGCACATACCCTCACAGAAACTGATGTTTGATGTAACAGTATCTGTGAGCTCGTCCAGGTCTGTAGCTGCAGCTTCAAAAACAATCAGTGCAGTCAAAGCAGGCTTGTAGTTCCAGCTCTGCTTCATTAGTCCATCTCCTTACAGTCCTTACAACTGGCTTTGTTGATTTTAATTTCTGCCTGTAGGTCGGGAGAAGATGTACCAGACAGTGATCAGAGAGTCCCAAAGCTGCACGTGGGACAGAGCGATATGCATCCTTTAATGTTGTATAGCAGTGATCCAAGTCCTGCTTTCAAATGCTCCCGTGTGTATCTGTGCAAGCGCTCGGTGAAGAGCGTCATTGATGTATATTTACAACATGTTTTTGAAGTGCTGATCATTGTAGCCAATCACAGACATATCCAATGAGCGCGTGAACACAGTGGCCAATCAGAGGTGTTTACGATTCCGCTCAACAGCGCTCAAAGCGTCACCTTTTTTAAATTTCAGTATCGACTTGGTACTGAAGTCGGTACTTTAGACAACACTAGTCTGGACTGCCCTACTATCCCTCTCCAGCTCTCATAGCAACACAAAACAGCTGTTAGAAATAATTTCCCGCAGGTGTCAATCCTTACTGCCCTTCCTCTCCTGGCCTCACTCTCCACAGAAGTCACTCGGCCACACCTCCCTCTCCACATTCCCCATCGCCTGACTCAGGCCGGGGACACATCCGGCCTGTCACCAACAGAGGGTGAAAGCACACCCCACAGATAGTACTGGAGGGTGAGATCCACCCACTTGATGGCCAAACACTCCTCCTCAGTTGTGCTGTACTTAGTCTCCCTCAGCTTTCGACTAAAGTACAGCATGGGCGCTCCTCCCTCTTCACCATCTGTGACTGTACCACTCCCACCCCCCTGTCTGATACATCCATCTGCAAGATAAAAGGGAGAGTAAAGTCAGGAGAGTGCAAAAACGGCCCACCACAAAGTGCAGCTTTTACCCAAGTGAATGCCTTCTGACATGGCTCTGTCCACTGTGACAGATCTCTTGCTCTTTTGTGAAGGAGGAAGCAGGAGCCAGATAAACAATCCACTTTATTTAGTGTCTTTATTTAGTCTTGATTTTTAACACTTTTCAGCGTAACATAAATGATCACATATTAAACACTGCTGCGTCCGTCTCTCTCTCTCCCTCTCCCTCCCCTCCAGCAGTCTGGACTGCGCTTTAATCCCTCTCCAGCTCACTGCATCACAACTGTTAGAGATAATTTCCCACAGGTGTCAATCCTTACCGCTCTTCTTCTCTCTGCCTCAATTTCCACAGACGTTGCTTGACCATGCCCCCATCTCCACAAATATTTTTTTGCCTTAAACAAAGTATGTAATGTTGCGATTCACCTCTGAGCTGGTTGTTTTGGTTAATGCTTTACAACTATTGACTGAAAAGTCTATGGAAGAAACAAATGGGAAAAATACTTTCCGTAATCCAGAAAAAGTGAGTGGGCACTGTTGCACTCTATTGTACTAATTGAAAAAAAAGTGCTTGAATTTTTTGGGGATGTAATTTCATATGCTTGTGTGTGTATGTATATATATATATATATATAGAAACTGTGAAATATTTTATTGAAAACGTGTTGGTCCTCTTCTGATTTGAATGCAATGAAAATCAAATAAAATATATATTTTTTTCAAGATCAATACCTGATTGCACCACCTAGTGGTGAAGCCTAGTAGCAGCAAATGAAGATTGTGCATCACAACTGTACTGCTTTTCCTGTAATGCCAGGATGTACAAGGTTGAATTTCCAAACAAACTTTAACAGCTGAAATTTTACAGGTGAATTTGCAAAGTGAAATGTAATGGACAGAATATTGCCTGTTAAATAATAAAGATTACATTTTTGGAAAAATCAAACTAATTGTTTTGGAACTGAATTTCAGAAGGTGAATATTTATTTTTTATTTTTAATGATGATATTTTGTGTGAAATGTTTTCAATGGCAATATTCACAATATTCACATGCTTCTTGTTTCAAAGACTTTTGTCATATACAGGTCCTTCTCAAAAAATTAGCATATTGTGATAAAGTTCATTATTTTCCATAATGTAATGATAAAAATTAAACTTTCATATATTTTAGATTCATTGCACACCAACTGAAATATTTCAGGTCTTTTATTGTTTTAATACTGATGATTTTGGCATACAGCTCATGAAAACCCAAAATTCCTATCTCAAAAAATTTGCATATCATGAAAAGGGTCTCTAAACGAGCTATTAACCTAATCATCTGAATCAACTAATTAACTCTAAACACCTGCAAAAGATTCCTGAGGCTTTTAAAAACTCCCAGCCTGTTTCATTACTCAAAACCGCAATCATGGGTAAGACTGCCGACCTGACTGCTGTCCAGAAGGCCATCATTGACACCCTCAAGCAAGAGGGTAAGACACAGAAAGAAATTTCTGAACAAATAGGCTGTTCCCAGAGTGCTGTATCAAGGCACCTCAGTGGGAAGTCTGTGGGAAGGAAAAAGTGTGGCAAAAAACGCTGCACAACGAGAAGAGGTGACCGGACCCTGAGGAAGATTGTGGAGAAGGACCGATTCCAGACCTTGGAGGACCTGCGGAAGCAGTGGACTGAGTCTGGAGTAGAAACATCCAGAGCCACAGGCACCAGAAACAGCAGCAGAAGCGCCTGACCTGGGCTACAGAGAAGCAGCACTGGACGCTCAGTGGTCCAAAGTACTTTTTTCGGATGAAAGCAAATTTTGCATGTCATTCGGAAATCAAGGTGCCAGAGTCTGGAGGAAGACTGGGGAGAAGGAAATGCCAAAATGCCTGAAGTCTAGTGTCAAGTACCCACAGTCAGTGATGGTCTGGGGTGCCATGTCAGCTGCTGGTGTTGGTCCACTGTGTTTTATCAAGGGCAGGGTCAATGCAGCTAGCTATCAGGAGATTTTGGAGCACTTCATGCTTCCATCTGCTGAAAAGCTTTATGGAGATGAAGATTTCATTTTTCAGCACGACCTGGCACCTGCTCACAGTGCCAAAACCACTGGTAAATGGTTCACTGACCATGGTATTACTGTGCTCAATTGGCCTGCCAACTCTCCTGACCTGAACCCCATAGAGAATCTGTGGGATATTGTGAAGAGAAAGTTGAGAGATGCAAGACCCAACACTCTGGATGAGCTTAAGGCCGCTATCGAAGCATCCTGGGCCTCCATAACACCTCAGCAGTGCCACAGGCTGATTGCCTCCATGCCAAATATTTCAGTTGGTGTGCAATGAATCTAAAATATATGAAAGTTTAATTTGTATCATTAGATTATGGAAAATAATGAACTTTATCACAATATGCTAATTGTTTGAGAAGGACCTGTATTTACCTTCCAAATATCGCTTTGAGCTTCCAGTGCAACGTTTAAACATACAAACATATGGATTTAAACATATACATACAGTGACATAAAAGTAATTAATAAAAAAAAGATATAACAGATAAAAAAAAAGATAAATACACAATTGTGCAAAAATGCTGTTAGAATATTTTATAATGAGATATACAGTTATGTTGAGGTAATGTTTTGAAGAGGTAGGATATTTTAAAGAATATAAATGAAATATGGATATAAGTAGGAATGGATGGATTGAGTATTGCACATGGTTGTATTGACCAAAGGAAAGTATTTGGGGGCAGTTTTATCTGTTCATGAGGTGGATGGCCTGAGGGAAAAAATGTTCCTGTGCTTGACTGTTCTGGTGCTCAGTGCTCTGTAGTGCCAGTCAGAGGGCAGTTCAAAAAGGTAGTGGGCTTGGTGAGTGGGGTCCAGAAGGATTTTTTCCAGCCCCTTTTCTCAGTCTGGAAGTGTACAAGTCTTGAAGGGAGGGCAGGGGTCAGCCAATAATCTGCTCAGCAGTCCAAACTGTCCATTGTAGTCTTCTGATGTCCGATTTTGTAGTTGAACCAAACCAGACAGTTATTGAAGTGCAGAGGACAGACTTGATGACTGCTGAGTAGAACTGTATCAGCAGTGCCTTTGGCAGGTTGAACTTACTCAACTGTTGAAGGAAGTACAAACTCTGCTAGGCCTTTTTCACTTGGAGTCAATGTGGGTTTAGGAAATATGTTTAGGATGTTCATTGATGTCTCATGAAATATCAACATAAATTAATGAAGCTTCACTCTGATCAGAATTATAGCAAGGAGGGCAGTAAATGACACATAAATAAGTGTGTGGTCAGAGGATGACGCAGAGAGAAAGAATGAGTTAATGAATGACCAAAACATACAGGATGGGGAAATGATGACAATTATGATGGGGTGGAGGCAGATAACTTCTCAGAAGCTTAGAGACAGAAGGCTTCAAAAGAGGAGATGGTTCAAGTTGTAACTCCACTAAGAATAATATGCTCTGTTAGTCAACTCCTGTTCCATGTTATTCCATGTTAAGGTAAATGTAAGATTTGTTCCATCATCTTTACTCTTAAGTGCAGACACAGGATTGTTGTGTGTTAGTGAGCCCTTAATTTTCTGAAAAGAAGGGGACAGCAGCATGCCATGCAGGTGAGAGATACATTTCCTACCTGACATATGTGCTTATATATTTGTGTGTAAAAAGTATTTATTTTAATCTCCACGTAAACACACAACTAAAATGTTGTTGTAGCAACTAATAATGTAATAACTGCACAAAATGTAATAAGTATTACATTATTAATGTAATAACATTTTCATAATGTAATAATTTTCTCAAAACAAGTTTTTTCATTGAGAAATGTAATACATTATGAACTCACCAAAAACATTTAAAGTTAAAATTTAATAATTTTGCCATATTGTAATAACTTACAAAACAAAAAGTATAATTTTTAAGGCTTAAAAAACATTGGTATTCCTTTACAGTACATATTTAAAATCTAAATCTAATTTTAAACTACCCACAAAATGAAACAAATTTAAATATTCATGCATTTATTATTATATATGCATTATTAAAATATGAAAAACATTATACATATATGCATTATATTTTTCTTACCTGTGATTGATGATGTCTATAAATTATCTAATGCATGTTTGAATAAACCTCCTAAATCTAAATAAGTTTGCAATTTTACTAATTTTACTCAAAAACTAGAGTTTATGACAGACACCTTTTAAATGGTAATATGTCGAGAATGGCTTTGGGTAAAAATATTAGTTAATACTTAAACAGTCGAGACTTTTACTGTTACGCTCAGAGGACGACAGAATTGATGAACCCAAATGCTGATTTATTAAGGGATACAAACAAAACATGGGTATATACAGTGAACAGAGCTGGATATCAGACTAAATAATAACTTAAACACAGGAGATATTCTTCAGGAAGAGTGACAAGGATAAGTAGTGCACACGTGAGGAATCAAAGCGAGACTAGACCAGGAATGGGAGTTAGAGATGAGTGATGAGGTGGCAAATGGAAATCAGTTGAGGGTAATCAGTTCTTGGGAGAGTTGGAGCAGGGGAGAGTGGGAGCAGAGAATGATGAGGGGCCTGACAGTACCCCCTCCATGGGCAGCTCCCGAAGCTCAAAATGAAGAGGACAACACCGAAGGCCAGGGAAGGGCCAGTGGATGATCAGGAGGCCTGAGAGTTAGCCATAAGAAAGGGACAAGGTAAGGAGGTCTGGGAGGCAGATAAAAGGCAGGAACAGGGTCAGGAGGCATTGGAGGTGGCCACAGGGTAGAGACAGGGTCAGGAGGCCTGGGAGACGGCCACAAGGCAGGAGCAGGAGGTTTAGGAGGAGTATCCGGTGGCTAGGACAGAGTTGGCAAGGGTAATGAGGTTTAGGAGGATGATCAGGTTTGGAGATGGCCATGGAAGGCTTGGAGGAAGGTGAGGAAGATTTGGGAAGTGGAGCCAAAGTAGACTCAGGAGGCAGAGATGTAGGAGGCTATGGATCAAGTACCTCCTAGAAGTGCACTGTGAAAGCCCCAATGGATTGCATGACAGAGCTTCCCTGTTTCCACATCTCATCTCCCCATTGAACAGCCTTTCCGGTGAGGTGGGAGATGATAAACGCGATCTTTGAACGATCATTGGTGAATTGCTGGGGTTATGTCTCAAACAACAAGGAACACTGGAGAAGAAAACTGCTGCATTCTTCTGCTAAGCCTGAGTAATTTGCTGGTGATACCACTGGGCTGATTAATGCTGGAGGAAACGGAAGGAGCAGAGGAGCTGTTGCGGACACTGTGGAATCTGTGAAGGCGCCCGGAGCATTGGAAGATGAGGTGATGGGTGGAATATTCACTAGGATTTCATCAAGCACACCTTCGTGTCACTGGAGCCGATGTTCAAGTTCGGCCAACCGTCCAATATGAGATGCTGCTTCTGCTGGGTTCATTCTGTAGTTGGTCTAGTCTTCTGTTATGCTCAGAGGAAGAGGATGACAGAAGTGATGAACCCAAATGCAGATTTATTAAGGGATACAAACAAAACACAGGTATATCCGTTGAACAGAAATGGATATCAAACAAAGGAGAAGTCAAACAAACTAATAACTTAACTCAAACACAGGAGATATTCTTCAGGAAGAGTAACAAGGATGAGTAGTACACACGTGAATATTCAAACCGAGACTAAACAAGGAATGTGAGTTAGAGGTGAATGTTTATAGTGTCCTTGATGAGGTGGTTAATGGTAATCAGTTCTTGGGAGAGTTGGAGCAGGGAGAGAGTTAGCAGAGACTGATGAGGGGCCTGACATTTACATTTTTACTGTTTTGTGTTTTTTATTTTTTGTGTGATAAAAAACAAGACTCGGCTTGTCAATTTTAACTGTCAATTTACCACAAAATCTAAAGAATTTATGTTCTTTTGATAGGCTTTGGGTTAATCCATCTCAAGTGGTCGAACATATGTTGCTTCACCATTTTTAATGTTCCTTTTTTTTGTGTGTAATTACCTCTACGTAATGGTATTGCAAAACCACCTGTTTTTAATTTTTATTTTACTTTGTTAAATCACGGTGGCCATATTTGTGTCATGGCACACATTCTTTTCTTTAGACTTACAGTAGAACTTAAGTCCTAATGTGATGATGAAGATCGCTGAAAGTTCAATTTTATAGACAATTTATAATGGGAAGGGTTCGAGTCTCAATCCTAAATTATTTTAAGGGGTACCTAGGTAAGTATAGTGTACATGCAGAACATTTCAGGTTTGAGAATTCTCTTATTTTTTTTATTAATATTTTTTTTTTATGAGGGCAAGAGTGCATTTTTTTTTTAACATTTCCCCTCACTTTCGGTGGGGGACCAGATAGGAACCTGAAATGGTCACAGATATAAGTCCTCTATGTTAGCATTCTGATGTAAAGTTTGAGTTTGAGATTCCACTTGTTACAGAGCTTTGGCTAGTAGAAATCTGGGGAAAAGCCTATATTCATGCATTTTGAGAACTTTCAGTGATCTTGTTCATTACTTTAGGACTTAAGTTCTAAGTTTAAGGACGAGAATGTGCTAAATGTTTATATATGTACACTGACTGCCAAAAGTTTGGAATAATGTACAGATTTTGCTCTTATGGAAATAAATTGTTACTTTTATTCACCAAAGTGGCATTCAGTTGATCACAATGTATAGTCAGGACATTAATAATGTGAAAAATTACTATTACAATTTGATTTTTTTTTTCAGAACTTCTTAAACTACTTCAAAGTGTTCTCATCAAAAAATCCTCCATGTGCAGCATTGACAACTTTGCAGATCCTTGGCATCCTCTCACATCACTCCCATCCTTCATAGGCTTCACTGGCTGCCTGTCTCCTATTGTATCCAATACAGATTTCTCCTTACACCATACAAAGCTTTACATGGTCTGGCCCCCTTTATACATCACTGATCTCGTCCACTCAGGACAGCTTTTGAAAAGCAGTTTTTAAAAAATATTTTATTATATGCTATTTTGAAACTGGATCCTGGATTTTTCATGTATTCAAATGTTGCATTTACAAAGTAGAGGCTAGTAGGTCACATTTGCAAGGCAAACATACCCTCCTTTTCTGGGTGGACTTTTGGTAATGTTTTTTTTAACATACTAAATTTAATCAGTTTAGGTATTAACTTCAAAAATGCGAAGCTACTACCTTGACGCTTTTACTGTGAGTTTAGTAAAGATTTTAGTTGGGACTGTAACTTTTATTACATGGAGACCTCTTCATTAGGAAATGTTTTAATAAATAAAGCATATACTGTTATTTGTTAACTTCTTTTTCAAATTGCAAAAGGTTTTTTAGGGGTAAGGTTATTCAGTGGTTCTCAACTAGCTTTGATTCAGGACACAGATTTTACATTGGAGATCATGTGGCAACTCAACCCAGTAAAAAACGAGGTAGTAAAAACCTGTAGCCTAGGTATAATTTTCTTTTATCTTGCAAAGTTTTCATGGTTTTCAAATAAAAAGGCATGTATCAACATTATTTTTGTTGTTGTTGACAACAAAAGATACAGGACCAATTGATTCCACCTATTATTTGTCAAAATTCCACAGTTACTTTTTCTGTTGTAAATTTGTGGTTCATTTTAGTAAGGGTGATGATGCTGTCTCTTTTCCTCATCAGTACTGTTTACAATGTCTAGGCTGTCTAGCTGTTTGAGAGGTTTGACTTTCTCCACTGCGCTTTAAACTAGAAAATTCTCGCAGGAAATGGTGCAGTGTTGTGGGCTGCACCGTGATATCGAGGGAAGCCCAGCTGACACACGTGCGCTCCAGACATACAGTAGGGTACAGCGGAGCAGATTGTTGGCTCGCATGAAAACAAGGATTCAATCGTATCGTGTTTTCAGTTGAAGAGCATATTTTACGCGTATATAGGGCAGAACATGAAATTAGCCGCAAAGAATGAACCCTGCCACTGTTCTTTCACTGTCTGTGACCCAATCCGAACACACTTGCGACCCACCAGTTGGGGTTTATACTATTTATAATTAGTTTATATTTATATTTAATTATAATGTGTATTATTATAGTGTTTCTCAAAACTTACAAACATCATTTTGGGGACATTATAAAAATATAAAAAAATAAAATTAATTAAGCACATACTGTTTATATATATATATATATATATATATATATATATATATATATATATATATATATATATATATATATATATATATATATATATATATTTGTCATTCTAAAATGCTAAAAGTTTTCTTTGAGGTGTAAGGATAGGGTGTAGATTAGGGTTAGTCAGTCTATAGCGTTCGTAATTCGTTTTTATTAAAAAAAGCCTATGGCATGTGCCCATTTAGCTAAATATACATTGTGTGTTTGTGTGTGTGAGGGAGAGAGAGAGAGAGAGAGAGAGAGAGAGAGAGAGAGAGAGAGCGAGAGAGAGAGAGAGACAGAGGGGGGTCTGTAAATAAGGAAGTATGCAACACTTGTACAATGGAATTTAACTGTAAGACTCAATGACACGTAACCTGTGATATCAGATGATGAGGAAGAGAGATATTAGTAAAGATTAGAAAAGATACTGTATTAGTAAAATTTTATCAAGAAAGCAGATTGTGGTAAGCGCAGAAGCAGGACGCTGTGAGAGGGTCATTCGTTTTCCATTGTTGCTATCATTATTATGTAAATCCTGCAGTTCCTCTATTAGTGTTTGGTGTGCCACTGTCTGAATTTATTAGGCACTATTATGGTAAGCTGGTTGTTTATCTGATGGCGCTTCAATATATCTAGTGGAACACACATGCTAGATGAGTGCCTGAGAAAATGAAATCTGTCTTTCATCTGTATCTGAATTATCTGTATCTTTTCTCTACCTCTCTTACTGTGGTGCTTTCACTGTTTTATGAAAAAGCCACAAAAAGGAAGGAAGGAGTGTGACGGTGCTTGAGAGAGTGAGAGAGTCCGAGTGAGAAAGGGAGGGACATTGGAGGGGTAAAGGCTTATATACACTGACAGGAGAACCTGCTCTTCAAAGCGCCGCAAAGACTGTTTATGTTTCGAGAGAGAAAGAGAAGAACAGAGGGCAGGGTAGGTATGAAGCCAGGTAGAGGGTAAATAATTATGGCTTGAAGTTGGTAATTTGGAGGCATGTTATTGCACTGGTTTTAGAGGAAGAGAGAGAGAGAAAGGCAAATGAGGGGAGGGGTGTAAAAGCATTCAGGATGAGAGTAGACGTATGACAGTGACCGTATACAAAGAGACAGACTAAGGGGAGGATACTGGACATTACTGTTCTGGATAATTGTTTCTGCCAGTTTAATATCTATAAAAAATATTAATTAATTTTTTTTTCTTTGACTGGAAGAGGAACATTTGAAAAAGGAAGATGGTTCGGTAAGTTGAGACAGGCTCCTGTGAACTTCACGCACTTGTTCCATATCTTCCCCTTTTTAGTTTTGCTTTTCTTATGTTGTCTACTGCAAACTGTCATCTGTGTGTTTTGCAATAGGCCTGTGTGTGTTTTTAAAAGGATTTTTATTTCACTTGTTTTACTGTTATTCTTATATGCCACTGCAAATGTGCAAGGTGTATGTTGATGCATGCCTGGCTGCACTTGTGTGTGTCCATTTCTGCAAATACGCATGGTGGTTAGTTGCGTACTAGGCCTTTACTGAAAAGCTGTTTATAGAGTGTGTACTTGTTTTTGCATGTGCTTATGAACTTACAGATACATACATGATGCCAGACTTGACAAAATTAAAGAGCTAATTCATTTAAAAAAGTGCTGAATAGCAATGTAGATTTGGCCAGTAGGTAGGTAGTTGGTTATGTATTTTAAACGTACAATGACCAATTAAAAAGTTAACTGGACACAAACCAAATTTAAAATGATAGAAGTTATCCTCACACAGGTGTCCTAGAGTGTAGTTCATCACATTAACTACTGTATGGATATGTCCCACACATTTTTAAAACCAGAAAGTGTCCAAATTTCTTTTGTCTTAATTGTAAACAATATGTCTATAGTTTTATCATTAAACCTAACCATTTATATTCTAAAACCTAGCAATTTTCTTTTTATGAGTAAACTTTGCTTTAAAATCTATCATTGGTTAAAATAAACACCACTTTGTTTGGTTTGACATTTTGTTATTCACTACAACGTGAACTTAGTCGTTAATTCCATCTTCCAGCGTGTTGTACCACGCGCATATATGTGGAACCATTTTGCAAGGGTCTATTTTATTTCCACCTCTAGTGTGTCTGACACTAACATACATATGTTTGTGTGTTGTACAGGTGGTTCCACAGAGATCTGTCTGGTATAGATGCAGAGACTATTTTGAAGACCCGAGGTGTCCATGGCAGCTTTTTGGCCCGACCCAGCAAGAAGAATGTGGGCGATTTCTCCCTCTCTGTTAGGTACAGCACTATTGGTGTGATCATATTATATGAGACCATCATTATATTGGAAAATGCTGCTGAACTTGACTAATTTTCTACCTTAGCCATGCTGTAGGCCTATGTCGTTTAGAGGAGGAATATTGATAGTGAAAAAGATTGTGTCTGCTGATGGAAGAGCTCTGATTTGGTGATACAGAGATGTCCTTCATAACTGCAGCTTAGATAAAAACTTATAGTACTTACTTTCTAAGATTTGTTTCCCTTTCTATCTGCACCAATTATCAAAGACAATGGAAAAAAGTGATTTTTACTAGATTTAGCTGTATTTGTCTGGTTTGAAATTGTACTTTGTTCCTCTGATTTGTCTGTCTGCGTTTAGTTCTACAATTCGTTAGAAAACATCTACAGTGGGGTTCAAAAGCCTGCCTTCTATTGTGCATTTTTCTTATTTAACACAGTTTGTTTTCATTACACATTATGTTACCAGCATAACAATTGGAGGGAAAAGTTGAATTGAAAAAGTAACATGAATTTCAGATTTTGTTTTGGTATTTGGTATGTCCCCTTATGGTTTAATGACAGCATGCACTCGAGCTGGCATGGACTCCACAAGTTTGTGCAAAACCTGATTATCCATGTTATCCCAGCATGTTTTGAAAATGTTCCAGAGCATGTATGTTTCAAATTAATAGATAAGTTTTTCCAATAGATAACAGGCAATTATTGGACAGAAGTCTAATAAAGAGGCAAAAACAAATCTTGTCAACAAAAACCCCTCAAATGCCTTGTGGTGCTATTCTCGTTCTGCATGTATATATTTGTACATTGCTATTTAAAGATGTTGTGTGGGTTGTAGTTCTCTGACCTTACGATTCCAAGTATATTAATTTACAAATATTTTCAATGAGTTAGCACCACAGAGATGAATATAACATATTCTTATAAACCTTTTGGTTTTAATTTTTCTCTTTTTTTAAATTAACAGTGTTATTTTACTAATTTGACATGCACCTACCGTCAACAGATGTTAATTTTCAAAATGCAATAATACACTCACATATATCTAGATGCATTTCAGTGCACTGCAATACCTTATTTGTTTATTTTACATGTAGACTGCCAAATTCCCTCCAAACTTACAATGTGTACTCGAGACTGAGACTCACGCTTGATTAAATGTGTACAATTTATTGCTGTGATACCCTTTGTATAAAAACATGTCTGCTAAATGATGAACAACATAAATAATAAGGCCACAATTAGGTAGATTATCAGGTTATGATAGTCAGAAATTAGAGACCTGGATATTGTCACATAACGCATAGACTGTTAAGTGTTCCTGTACTTAATTTGAACGGGCAAAGATAAAGGTTATGAATTGAAAAGTGGCACATTAAGTGCAAACGTTTCTGACAGTTGTATCATATCAAAAATTTTTATTATTCTATTCTGTTAAATATGCTCCTAATATGCTCCTTTAAGTCAATGGCAGGATAAACTTGTGTAGAGTATTTTCAAGCATTTTGCTTAAAATCAGAAAATTCTTGTCTCAACTTGCAGAATTGCTGTTCAGTTTATTCATAATTGCGGTTATACAAACAGAAATGACTGTACCTCTTTGGTTACTTTTGATATCTGCAAATAATTTGCTTTTGTATTGTCCTATGTCCCCCCTTTGATTCGATATACCCTGTTCCATAACTGTTCTATTAAGACAAGATGTCAAAGAATTAAATATCTTCGGGCTCTGGAGACATTAAAAGACACTTACGTGTGTAAAACAGTTAAAGGATGGACAAGGAGGAGGCGAGAACCAGCTTGACGATATAAATCATAGTTTAATGGAAAACTTAAAAGACAACACAAACACACATGACGGACATGTCCGCTAACGTTCTCTCTCTCTCGCACGGCCCTCTGCAGTCAGCCTTTAAACCTCAAGGAGGCATAATTAGCCTAATACGGGACCGGGTGTGTAGGATCACGACCCGGCCCCGCCCCGCCCTCCGCCCTGCCACAGTCCTCCCTCGTTCTCTCAGGCTGGGGAGCGCGCCTTCCGTGCTGACTGCCGGCAGGTCATCCCCATCTACCTGGAAATTAAGCAAATTAAGCAGCTCCCTGGTTTTGTAATGAACAGCAAGTTCTTGACCCTATTTTGACATTGCAAAGCCTTTCTATTAAACTAATCAGTGAAGTTAAGTCACACCCCGTTATCTCGCATTTGCAATCAGTATGGACAAAAGTGGCCAGAATGTTTAATTCTGACATTCATTTAAATGTTGCCTCAAGCAAAAGGAAGAACCCTAAATTATGTATTAATAAGTCCCGTTTCTGCTGGACAGAGTGGATTGTGAGGGGGGTTACTACACTCAGTGACCTAAACGAGAGTGTTGAGATCTTTTGAGAATTTGGTTCAACTTTTTGGGATTCCCAGATCTCAGTTTTATAGCCGCGCCACCTGCTCTGTATTGTTTTTGGGAGTAGCACACACCCCCAAGAGAGGCAGCTACTCTGGGAGAGGTGATTACTGCTTTTGGAAAAGGTCATTTGTCATGAGTCATCTGTGTATTACTCCCTGCTAATTTAGAGTCTGGGGGACGGAGCTTCAACCTCTCTCAAGAGATGCGAGAAAGATTAAATTTGGTATTGGAGGAGGAAGTGTGGGCTAGGATTCTAAAAAAGTCTGCAACTAGAGATGCAAGGGATCACCTTATACAATTCAAGATTTTACATAGATTGTATAGGCTTGGTTTTAAAGATACACTCACCTGCTGGCAATGCCAATCAGAAGCTGGAGAAGTTGGGGGGTAGTTAATATCCAAGAATTTTGGTTGAAGGTTCAGAGTTGTTTGTGTGACGTTTTGGGCACTCAAATTTTACTTTGCCCCAGGCTTTATATTTTATATTTTGGGTCATAAATTTGGGGGATAAACATATAAAATTTTTTATTCTGACCAGTATCATGATTGGCAGACATTATTTTAAGGGGTTGGAAGTCGGACAGAGTGGCATTATTTTCGGAGCGGTGTGCTGAGATGGGGAGGGTGGCAGCTTTTGAGGAGGTGGCAAATAGAACGCATAATTGGGTGTTTCTCACGAAATCCAGATTTAGAAGTTGTCCAGCATCAGAATTTTTAAAATGCCCTTAAAGCCAATTTTCTTTTTGCACATATAAGATTAAGGTCTGAACTTACTATAACCATTATTTTTAGAAGATTTAAAAAAATATTTCCTATATAATTATTTAAATTTTTTAGATGAAGTCCATAAAAAATTATCATTACCGCAACATGACATTACATTAAATATATGGTTAAAAATGTGTATTTTTGGCTAATGTTAAAGTAGACTCTTATTACTCATGCTCATGCTCATGCTATGTAAAACTCTGGAGAGATTACTTTTTCATATTTATTATTTTTTGTAATTTCCTTATTTTCTCTCATTACCGAAACATACGTGATGATTTACAATTTCTTTTATTTAATTTTTTTACTAAAAGATAACATACACATTTGTTATTTAGCAGACCTTAAATAAGTAGTGTTGTATAATATGTATATGCATTTTAAAACAAAATATGATTATCTAATTATTACTTAATTTGTAAAAAGATACATGTTGCGGTAATGAAAATGCCATTTCGGTAATGAGGATCAATGTTTCGGAAATGAGATTTAGCTCACACATTCACTGTTGACAAAGGGGTTTGATGCCTAACCCTATTTTACATATTTAAAACGCATACAATTTTTAAAAGAATATTTATTTCATAAACAGAGTTTGATTTTCTCATTTATCGTAATCATCACAGTACCATGCCTTGTGTTAACAAGTGTTGTGTATACAAGTTACAACCTTATGCTCAAAGAATCATGTCATGTAGCCTACACTGTAGTACTAACAAATATACAACCATTAGTATAAATATTATCATTCTAGTATAACATATAATCATGTGTTCATGAGAACTTTTTCAATGTAACAGCATCATGTGCTCTTGTAAAAAGATTTTAGTTTAGCTAAAACACTTTTAGTCCTGACATTCAACCACACATACTTTTTCTGAGAATAATTTCATGTGAAGAACTTGAATAGCAGCAACTCGATTTATGCTGGGGGGGTTGTAATAGCTATTTTGTTTACACAATCTGTTCAAGAAGTGTTTAAGGCAAATGTCAAGTTATATTGAAATGAGCAAGAGTTATAGTGCACGTCCCTCCTTCATAAGTCTTTTTCTCATTACCGAAACATTGAGTATCTCCACCGCAACAGGCCTTCAATTGTTGCGCTGAATGATAATGGTGTTGCAGAGGATGAGCGACCTTAAACATTCTTGCTAATTGTGGAAGCTAAATGAGGGTTAGCTAAAATGTCCCTCTCTTTTTATATTTAGACCATAATGGGGTATATAGTAATAACATTTTTTAAAAGGCAACATTTTTTAAAACTTCACAAACTCATGTTTCAGTAATGAGAACTAAAAAGTCGTGTAGGTACTATGACTTTTATTTGGAGAGAAAAAATAAGAACTGCTTACCTGGTAGCCATCTTGAGTGTCACAGACAATTATGTCCCTTCCAAAAAAATTCTTGAAAATGTTAGTTCCTTGAGGACTTAAACAATGATTGAAAATTGTTGCGGAGGATGAGAAAATTGGTCTTGGACACGTTTATATTCCTTATTATTGTCACTACATTTACCAATGATCACCAAATACCACATGTTTCTTACTGTAAATTTTTATAATATAACATGCACTGAAGCTTTTTATTTTTTATATTTTTTAATTATAAATATTTCCATCTCAAAGAACACAAATCCAGTCATGGACACGTTGCGGTAATGAAACATTTCCCCTTAAATATGGAAAAAAAAATTGGTATTTATGATGTAATTTGAAATCATGTGCAAAAATAGTACATGAAGAGATGTTTATAACTGTATCCTTCTTATTTTGATAGCATTTACTTTTATCATCAAAATGTTTCATGACACCTCATATTTCTAATTTCGCGAGAATCACCCAATTGGGGACATGTTTGTCAGGAAATGGGGTAATTATTTAGCATTTTTAGGGTACTCTTAGGGAGGGGATGAGAAGAGAGAAGTCTAGTTTAATTATGTATGTTTATTTTATATTTAAATTTGATTTAAGTGTGTGTGTTATTATATGTGAACACAGGGGTGTTCGCTGGTGGTTTGGGTGGGGTTGGTGATTGGGGAGGGATATTTGTGGGGGTTAAATGTAAAATGTTGATTCGTTGTGTATGTGTTGTGTTTTTCTCTGTTGTGTATTTTTTAATCAATAAAAAATGTAATTACAAAAAAAAAAATAAAAAAATATGAAACTAATGTTAATAATATTCAAATTCAGAGTAAAATCACTTTTGATAAATTCAGTTTATGCATGATATTTCTTTGTTCCAAATCACACAACCAAAGATGCTTGCTGGCATTAAAATTTTTAAGTTTTATGGACACATTTAAATTAAGAAGCTCAAGCCCAAGGAAAACAGGATTGATCCGAATAATCATTATCTTGTATATTGTAATCTGTCCCTTCCGAATAAGAATTCAAGTTCAGCAATTACTACACACATATTGTTTCTACACACTGCATGAAGTTACTTCACAAATGACTCCATTTCCTTGACATTTAGTCTCGATGTCAATGCTTCAGTAGTTTTGGATTTTGCCTCTGAAAATCCTAATTCACTTTGATTATTTATTTACAGGGTTCTGGATTAATTATTTTCAGTTGGCATGTTCGGTTCATCTCTTCCTTTTCATTTCTAATAAATAGTAATAGTTTAATGCTACTTGGCATGATGCATCCTCAATCTCCCTTTCTTTCTCTTACTCTCAGAGTGGGGGATATGATCACACACATCAGGATACAGAACACAGGGGATTATTATGACCTGTACGGTGGGGAAAAGTTTGCAACGTTGGCCGAGCTTGTGGAATACTACACTGCAGATCATGGAGTTCTACAGGATAAAGATGGAACCATTATTGAGCTCAAATACCCTTTAAACAGCTCGGACCCCACCACTGAGAGGTAAGACATCATGTTTGAGCCCTAATCTGGAAATATCAGAGTGTATGTATATAATTTACTGAAGCAGGTATGAAATACAAGCTGTTGTATTTGATTGTGGGTGCACAATCATACATTATCACCAATATAGTATGGTCACTTACTATATAATTCCAGTGACTTTTGTGTTAAGGGTTTCCGTGATATCATTACCATTACAGGTCTTCAAGATGAATTTCACCTATATAGGACTCATTCATATGCCATGGCTGTATATCTGCTTTCAGATGTCTTGTCATATTGGGTGGCATTGTAAGGGGGATTCTTGTCCCTATGACATCTATGAACGTTTATCAGAAAACATATTGAAGCCCAGAAGCTTTCAAAGTTGTAAGAGTGTGGTGAAAGCAGGCCTGCCACGCTCTTTTTGAGGCATGGGAACACGGGCAAATTCACATAACAGATTTATGTACAATTTGTCAGTGCTAAAACCTACATCTTATTCAGTAACCACTTGCTATCTGGTTCAACCAAGCTAAATTTGCTTAAAGAGCACTGTGCTGTATTTAAATTGAGCACTTGTCATGCTTTTCATTGCAAACCCGGCTCCTTTCTATGCAAATTTTAAAGAGATGTTTGTGTACATTTTTGGTGATAATGGAAGCAGTAGTTTATCAAATGATTATGAACTTATGGCGATGAGTGTTGTAACCAAGCATATATCCAGATGTGCAGTTTAGATGATTGCACTTTCCGTATTTTAAAGAGCTGATACAGGTGCCTGGATCACAATGGTGGAGCAAAGCTATAAAGTCCCAGCAAGTATGCCAGATTGAGGTAGCCTGCTGCAAAACCGATCTGCAATTTTATGAATTGCGTTATGCAAATTGTATTCAAAACAGAATTTGTGGGTAGCTCAGTGAGTACTGATGCTGACTACCACCCCTGGAGTTGCGAGTTCAAATCCAGGGTGTGCTGAGTGACTTCCGCAGTTCCCCTAAGTAACCAAATTGGCCCGGTTGCTAGGGAGGGTAGAATCACATGGGGTAACCTCCTTGTGGTTGCGATTAAGTAGTTCTCGATCTCAATGGGGTGCATGGTAAATTGTGCATGGATAACGGAGAGAAAAATGAGCTTCCACATGCTGCGAGTCTCCGCGGGGTCATGCACAGCAAGCCACGTGATAAGATGTGTGGATTGACTGTCTCAGAAGTAGAGACAACTGTGACTTGTCCTCCACCACCCTGATTGAGGTGAGTAACTGCACCTCCTCGAGGACTTAGTGGGAGTTGGGTATTCCATAAAATGGGGTGAAAAGGGGATTAAAAAAAAATAAATAAATAAATTGTGGGGGCATTTGCGCCTTTAACAATCCTGGGTAGATTACTTCTGAACTGTAATCTAGTACTGATAAGTGACATGAGTCAGTAACCTAATCTTTTGAAATACATTTTAGAGTAATCAAATCTAGTTATCTGCACATTTGGATTGCTTTTGGATTACTTTAGACATAATTCTTGTTTATTTGACATCACATGCATTTGAGTAGGATAACTTGTACCATTTTAGCATCATGTTGCTCAAATGCATAAAAGAAAACTTAGTTATAAGATAAAAATAAGGGAACTTGTATGATTTTTTTTGTGTAATAACAATAACTATATGTTATTTCTCCAGGAATTTTGACATTACAAACGCCATCCATGTGTGGTAGCAGATCAGACCAGATATATTTGTGAATCAATGTTTTCTCAAAAATGATTTGCAAAACTAGAGTACAAAATAAGTACAAAAGAGAACAAAAATTATTTGCAAAACTAAAAATAACTTTATCACACTCATGCAATCGTTTTGGCAGTTAGGTGTGGATCACATCTTGTGTGTAAATATGGCTGGTGGCTAGTATGACATATTTTTGCAACCCCCCCACCCACCCCCAATTATAAAACACTCGAAGACTTACCAAAGTTATATCAGTTGTAGGCTGATTTTGAATAAAGAACTGGTGTGATAAAAACTATGTAACTATGATCTGATTATGAGTATTTTAAAATGAAATTTAATATTTTTCTCCCAGTCTGTCTCTCTCCTTTCTCTGTTCTCTCTTTAACTGTCAAAGCACAAATCCTCTTTATGGTGCTAAAGCAGCACTTACTTAAACTCACTTTTTTAATGACTTACTAAAATAAATGTACTTAAAAATCTAAGCCTTTTCCTCATTTACTCACTTTTTGAAACAAACTATTTGCATGAATTACACAGTATATATTATTTTCACAGGTAAGGTGATCTACCTAACATGAGTGTGAAAGGTTATTTTATTATTCAATGAAATATAATTTATTGATATTTAATTAAATTATGATGCAAATAAACAATGAAAATTGCATATAGTAAAAATAAAGAGAAAATATTATAGGTCCTAATTGGAAACCATTAACTATATGATGTTTCTGTCCAGTCACAATAAATCTGCGTTGAGTGCAAGACCTATCTAACAATAAACGTAAGATAAACCACTTTTCAAATGGTTACAACTATTCTATTAATGAATTAGCATACATCTTTGACTGAAACTCCTGGATATGGTGCATTTAAATGTATTATTTTTGGACATATTAGCACAGAACACATGTAAGTAAAAGCATGCAAACATATTAACACAGATAAACTTGGACATTCATTTTGATCTTTTATGGCTCATCGTTTCATTTTAAAGCACCTTGAATCACAAACAAACTCTACCCCTCCCTATGCCATGTGTCTGACTTCCTTTTCTGTTATGCGGTTGGAAACTTTAGATTTACCACTTTTGCAAACAGTGACCAGACCCAATTAGGCCTTCCTTCATCTCTCCTCCTCTTTCTCTATCTATCCTCCACCCTTCTGTCTATCTCTTACTGGTTTTTGGTCATACTCATGATGAGCTGTTTGATGGGTGCTCTTTTTTTAACGGACAAAAAATGCAAACTTTCTACTGCTGACTGTCAGTCAGGTCACAGCCAAGTCCAGCGCTTTGCACTCAAAGGCACTGAAAATATGTAGTTCTTATGTTGTTACTATGTTTGCCATTTGTGAACTTCTCCAAAGGTCTTTTCTTCTTTGTCATGTTATTAACTTTTGGTACAGAGAACGGCACTTTTGACATTCTCACTTTACAATAAGGTTGTATATGTTAACATTATTTAGTGCATATCATAATTAACACAGAACAATTATTTAGTCAACATGATCACAGATTAAGAAATCTTGGTATAAAGTTATAAATATACTATTGTTTATTATTGTTCATGTTAGTTCATAATGCATTAACAAATGTTAACATACATCTTTGAATGTTAAAAATGTATGAGTATATGTAGAAATAGTCAACAAAAATGAAGGTCAACCAAGAATTATCATTGCTGTAAAAGTATTGTTTAGAGTTAGTTTATGTTAACTCAGATGTCTGCAACCTTACTGTGAAGTGTTACAGAGAAATTAAAGAGCAAGAATTAATTTATCTCAGACAAAACATACAATAGTTGCATATATGATGTTAAAGCTGTTGCCAGTGATTTCATGCATGTCAAAAATGTTTCTTTGTTAGTATGAAAATATTTCTTATTTCATGTCATGTACAAATCTTGATTTATTTGAGCTTTAAAACGTTTTCACTCTTCGTTGCCTCTAATCGGCTGATCTTCAGCAGATTGAATTGTAATGAAGAAAAAAAATGCTTTTTCTTTCCATAAAATGAGAGATAAGCCAGTTCAAGTTTAGTAACAGTAAATGAATAACTTTGAGACACTGGTCTTGTTTTTTGACTGAATAGAGCAGAATTTGAAATTATGTTCAAACATAATTGTCTTACAAATGTTAGTAGTACACACTCACCAGAGATACAGAATACATACACACAGCACATAAAATATAAAATTACACTGTTTTACATTTTTAATGAGTTTGTGGTCTTTGTATGCTGAAAGGGATGGTTCACCCAAAAATGAAAATTCTGTCATAATTTACTCATCCTCATGCCATACCAGATACAATTTATATAAGTGAATGGTGGCCAGAACTTTGAAGGTTCAAAAAAAATATAAAGGCAGCATAAAAGTAATCCATACACATTCAGTAGTTAAATCCATATCTTCAGAAGCCATGCGATAGGTGTGGTTAAGAAAAAGATCAATATTTAAGTTCTTGTTTAAAAAAGAAAAGAAGAAATGAAGAATGTGGAAGTGAAAGTGGAGATTTATAGTACAAAATTACTTAAATATTGATCTGTTTCTCACCCACACATATCATATTGCTTTCATAGACATGGATTTATCAAATAGAGTCATTTAGATTACTTTTCTGCTGCTTTTTGGACCTTAAAAGTTTTGGCCACCATTCACTTGCTTTGTATGGACCCACAGACCTTCGCTTGTGCTCTGCATAAGAAAGAAAGTCGTACACATCTGGGACGGCAAGAGGGTGAGAAAACTATTAGAGAATTTTCTTTTTTGTGTGAACTATCCCTAGTTACTTATGGAGAACAGACTCATGTTATAATGCTAAGTTTGAAGAGAATTTGCAATGACACTTACACAGTACAATATATACATTTGGAATGCACACAAAATAATATTAAACACACAATCAGATAATTGATAGGAACAGATATAACATTATCAGCCTAATTCAAACTCAAAAGAAGCCTGATTGTATGAAACAAGTGAATTAATTACAAGAATCTTATAATTATTCATTGTAATCCTGCATGCTGCTATGCTCTAGCGATTCTAACTGGCATAATGTTTAATAAGATATGTATAACAGCTCTATAACAAGGTTATTACCACTCAGTCTCTGTAGATAATTTTAGCCTGGGGCAGTGAACTTCAGAATCAGCATTAACTAAATGTAGCTGGCTAAAGTTTGCGCTATTATTTCACCATTTGCTTAAATGTATTTCCTTAGTATTCAAATCAAGTTTTATCATAAATTTTATTTTATATTATAATATAATTATACTTGAATTACTCTTTTATCGCTCAGTTTAATATTCAGGAGTTGAATAAATATTATATTGTATTCAACAATTCATTGGCGGTTGTTGTCAAAGAGCAATCACGGAAGAACCCTCAGAAGGGTGATTTAGCAAGCTTTATTTTCTCAAGAAAAGAGAGAAGGAAGGACAAGCTAAAAATACACCATATGCTCGTGTCAAGGTATCTTGTCATCAGAAAAGTTTCCGACCGCAGTACAGGAAGCTGAAATGTAGAAATTGAGAACTAAATCTAATTGTTAGCTCTCATTTTAGCATGCATGTGCTTGAAGACCATCATACTTTGCCTCATGATCCTGAAATACAATGTTATTAAATTCAAACATCTGTGCACTGCAGATATAGATAGTTTTTAAAACAAAATTTATGTGTATTGACTGTACGGCTGCTGTGGTTTGTGCTGCATCTGAAGTTGGATCTAAGTGTTTTTGTTTTAAAGCAATGCCATCCTCTAAATACCCTAGCTTGGGCTGTGAGCGTCAGAGGCATCAGATTTCATCCAAATTTGTAATAATGAATGATTGAATGAATGAGTATGCTTACACATACAAAAAATTTGTCTTGGTGACAGAAGCTTCCAGTGCACAAACAATACAACAAGACAGAGATAATAAAAAAATGTTAATGAAATAATGAGCGAATAGCAAAAATAAGTGTGTATACACACACACACACACACACACACACACGTATGTACAAATGCAAATACAAATCTGTTATATGCACATGCAAGGGAATGTATGGCAGAAAAGGTAGGATATGTTGGATACATATAAATAGACTAAGCTGTGTATTGCACATAATTATTGCTCAATGGGGCAGTTTTAATTGTTCATGAGGTGGATGGCCTGAGCGGAAAAAACTGTTCCTGTGCTCTGTAGTGCCAGCCAGAAGGCAACAGTTCAAAAAGGTAGTGGGCTGGGTGAGTGTGGTCCAGAGTGATTTTTCCAGCCCTTTTCCTCACCCTACAGTTATTGAAGGGAGGGCAGGGGGCAACCAATAATCCACTCAGCAGTTCGAACTGTCCTTTGTAGGCTTCTGATGTCTGATTTTGCAGCTGAACCAAACCAGACAGTTATTGAAGTGCAGAGGACAGACTCAATGACTGCTGAGTAGAACTGTATCAGCAGCGCCTGAAGTAGGTTAAACTTCCTCAACTGGTAAAGGAAGTACAAACTCTGCTGGGCCTATTCCACAATGGAGTCAATGTGGGTCTCCCACTTCAGGTCATGTGAGATGGTAGTGCCCAGGAACCTAAATGACTCCACTGCTGCCATAGTGCTATCCAAAATGGTGAGTGGGGTCGATGCTGGGGTGTTCCTCCTAAAGTCCACTATGATCTCCACTGTTTTGAGCATGTTCAGCTTCAGGTTGTTTTGACTGCACCAGTGAGCCAGCCATTCAACCTCCCTTCTGTATGCAGACAGAGGGGTCCTTGGCAGTGTAGTCCTTGGTATACAAGGAGAAATGTAGTGGGGAGAGCACACATCCCTGAGGGCACCAGTGCTGATCGAAATTAACTCCTAACTGATGCCTGTCATTCAGAAAGCTGATGATCCATTGACAGATAGACATGGGAACAGAAAGTTGGTGTAATTTTGTCTGGAGAATAGCAGGGATGATGGTGTTGAATGCTGATCTGAAGTCCACAAAAAGGATCCTTGCTGGTCTGTCCAGATGTTGCAAGATATGAGGCAATCCAATGTTGACTGCATCATCCACAGACCTGTTTGCTCGATAAACAAATTGAAGGGAATCTAGAAAGGGTCCAGAGATGTCCTTCAGGTGGGCCAAAACCAGTCTCTCAAATGACTTCATGACCACAGATTCTGCCTGTAGGTTAGAAGAAGATGAACCAGACAGTGATCAGAAAGTCACAAAGCTGCTCTAGAGACAGAGTGATATAAGAAAGCCTTTATTATTGTCACACATTATACATTTTTCATATATACAGTGAAATTTCCACATATCCCAGCTAATCTGGGGTCAGAGTGCAGGGTCAGCCATGATACGGCACCCCTGGAGCAGATAGGGTCAAGGGCCTTGCTCAAGGGCCCAACAGTGGCATCTTGGCGGTGCTGGGGCATGAACCCCTGACCTTCTGGTCAGTAACCCAGAGCCTTGACCACCACTGCATCCTTTAATGATGTGTAACAGTGATCCATTACATTTCTGTCCCTGGTGGGGCATGTAATGTGCTGTTTGTGTTTTGGCAGTTCACGGGTGAGGTTGGCTTTGTTAAAATCGTGAGTCCGGGTATTATTGTTCCATGTCTGTGATTCAGTGCAGCACTCACACACACACACTTGTGGAGGAATATAAACACTCACCAGAATAAATTAGGAAATGTCCCAAAGTGAGTTGAAAAGCTTACAGTTGATAAAGAGCACTTCCAAATTAGGACAACTCCTAATTATATTCCTCATGCTCTCAGAACCACTCTTTCACAATTTGAGCCCGATGAATCTTGGCATTGTCGTCCTGGAACATGCCTGTGCCGACAGGGAAGAAAAAAATCAATTGATGGGATAACCTGATCATTAAGTACATTCAGGTAGTCAGCTGACTTCATTTTATTGCCACATAATGTTGCTGAGCCTAGACCTGACCAATTGAAGCAACCCCAGATAATAAAACTGCCTCCAGAGGCTTGTACAGTGGGTACTATGCATGAAGGGTGCATCGCTTCATGCACTTCCCTTCTTACCCTGACGCACACATCGCTTTGGTATAGGGTAAATCTGGACTCATCAGACCACGTGACCCTTTTCCATTGCTCCACACTCCAAACTTTATGCTCCCTAGCAAACTGAAGTAATTTTTTTTTCGATTAGACTCACTAACAAGTGGCTTTCTTGTGGCCACACAGATGTTTAGTCCCAATCCTATAAGTTCTCGTCGCATTGTGTGTGTGTGGAAATGCTCTTATTTTCACTATTAAACATAGCTGTGAGTTTTCCTGTTGATTTTTTACGATGTGACTTCTTCAAGCGTTTTAGTGATCTCTGATCACGATCATTCAAGATTTCTCCTACCACATTTTTTCCGCGAATCTGAAGGTTTACCATTTTCCTTCCGGGTTTTAATAATGCATTGGGCAGTTCTTAAGCCATTTCCAGTTGTTTTCTTTGCTTGATGCAAGCCAATGATTTTCCCTTCTGAAACACAATAGCATTGTGGCAGGGCGGAGGGCGGGGCCGGGTCGTGATCATACACACCCGGTCCCGTATTAGGCTAATCAAGCCTCTGAGGTTTAAAGGCCGACTGCAGAGTATCGTGCTGGAGAGAGAGATCGTTAGCGGACATGTCCGTCATGTGTGTGTTTATGTTGTCTTTTAAGTTGATCATTAAATCTATTATTTATATTGTAAAGCCGGTTCTCGCCTCCTACTTTCCATTGAATCCCTTTACAAGCATCTTTTCCATGATACGTATTCCGACATGGTTGTTTAAGAAATGAAAAGCTACACACTGCATCAGTTAGGGGGGATAAAAGAATTGTTGCCTGCTGAAACATATTAATCACATCAATAATGATCCAATCATAGGCTCTTAAGTATGTGCTTATTTATTTTTGGTCAGGTTTGTACCTGTACAGAAAGTGGCTGAAAAATAAACGTACCCTGGAAAAAAAATGCATGATATGTGTGATAACCAGCCCAGGTCTGCCCTGTATACTATAAAGTACAGGAAATATCTTTCACCTCATGTGTGAATAAACAACTCCACATTTTACTTTTAGAAGTTTCTATTATGAGAACATCTAGAACAACACACAGAGTACTTTAAACTAAGGATGGAACAATAAAACATTTTTTCTTCCGATTCCGATACTTTTACTCTCATCATCGGCAGATACCGATCCCGATCCGATACCAGTGTTGTATTTCTTAATTAGTTAAACTTTATTGCTAACTAGTCTGAATGAAAGAGCCTACAGAGAGGAGGTGCAAACTCTGACACGCTGGTGTCAAGAGCACAACCTCTCCCTCAACGTCAGTAAAACCAAGGAGCTTGTAGTGGACTTCAGGAGAAAAGACAGAGTACACAGCCCCATCACCATTAATGGAGCACCGGTGGAGAGAGTCAGCAGTTTCAAGTTCCTCGGTGTCCACATCATGAAGAACTCACATGGTCCATCCACACTGAGGCCGTTGTGAAGAAGGATCACCAGCGCCTCTTCTTCCTGAGACGGCTGAGGAAGTTTGGAATGAACCACCACATCCTCACATGGTTCTACACTAGTATTGTAGAGAACATCCTGACTGGCTGCATCACCGCCTGGTACGGCAATAGCACCGCCCACAACTGCAAAGCCCTGCAAAGGGTGGTGCGAACTGCCAGAAACATCATCGGAGGTGAGCTTCCCTCCCTCCAGGACATATATACCAGGCGGTGTGTGCAAAAAGCTCGGAGGATCATCAGAGACTCCAGTCACCCGAGTCATGGTCTGTTCTCACTGCTACCATCAGGCAGGTGGTATCGCAGCATCAGGACCCGCACCAGCCGACTACATGACAGCTTCTTCCCCCAAGCAGTCAGCCTGTTGAACACTTGATCTATCAGGATCAATAATTAGCACTGCACTTTATTCATCTATAATCTCACACTGGACTGTCAACATATTCTCCTCAATTCAACTACTTATATATTTCATATACTCCCACTTATTGTATATTGTGTATTCTATATTGTGTGTATTGTTTACTGTACATTGTATATAATTATTGTGTTGTGTAAGTATGTGTACATTTGATATGTAAATAGTGTTGTGTAAGTATGTTGTTTACTGTAATTGGTATATGTCTCGTCACTGTCATGACTGCTATGTTGCTCGGAACTGCACACAAGAATTTTACCTACTGTTGCACTTGTGTACATGGTAGTGTGACAGTAAAGTGATTTGATTTGATTTTGATTTTGATTTGATTTGATGCAGCAGCAAAAACAAAAATAATTCCAGTGAAAGTCTTAAGTAGAAAAGAAGCCAGTTCTCTTTACACATTTTAACTTGTATCTGGACTTGTAAATGGTTTCAGATCTCTCTCTCTCTCTCTCTATATATATACTGTATATTATTTATTTATTTATTTTTAGCTTTATTAGTTTATCAATCCACTTTTCAGTCACACAGTCATTTTTGGAACTCAATTTGTTCTTATTGTAATTTATAATAATAATAATAATTATTATTATATAAATAATAGTAATATTTTTAATTAAACATTGGTAATACATTTCAGTTGAAATTTCTTAATAATTTTAATTTGACTCCAGCTTTTATTTTGAAAGTCCAGCTCTGAGCGCTCCAGGTTGTCTCTGTTTGAGTGTTTAATTGTAGGCTAGTTCACTGTGTTTCTCATTCAGCATTTGGCAAAATGCTTGTTAGGTGCTGTTCTCAATGCATCTTATAGGCAGACCGAACTATTGATTATATACATCCAAGATAGTTTGTGTGGGCATGAGCCTCTGCATTAATTTGTGTGTATGTGTTGGGAGAGCGGGGCTTGTTCAGTAAAGCTTAGTGCCAGAGACTACTTAGCTGTGCATGCTGACTGTATATTTATTATTAAACAGAGCCTTTTGCAATTCACAAAGCTTTTGAATGACTGTAAGAGCCTGAATAACATGCACAAGTTATATGGACTACTTTAATGGTGATTTGAAGGTTATTTATGGTCTTTGAGCTTGACAGTAACGTCGATGACCTATTGGATTTGGATTGGGCTCGTCGGACCGATACCCAATCCAGGTAAAAATATCAGTATTGGACCCGATACCGATCCAGGTATCGGATCGATGCCATCCCTAAAATAAACATCACAGTTGCAAAACTGTTTTTCTTATTCTATCAACTGTGTGTTTTCAGGTGGTATCATGGCCACTTGTCGGGGGCAAACGCTGAGAATCTGCTCCGTGAGCGTAATGAGACTGGAACATTCCTGGTGAGGGAATCGCTGTCTAAACCTGGAGACTTTGTGCTCTCTGCACTCACTGATGAACAGACCAGTGCTGGCAGGAGGGTCTCCCACATCAAGGTTATGTGCAATGTAAGTGCTTGTGTGTTTGAGCTCATACACATTCAGTATGATTGTGAATCTTTACAATCCAAATGTGCAAAACAAACTGCTGCCATATAGTGTTAAAAGCAAGTGTCTGACAACAACGTGTTACACAGCCCTACTTTGACATACTCTGGTGACTCAGTTAAATATGAAACCTATTAAACATTGAAGAGATTAATTTATCCATAGGTCACCTAGGCCCCGTTTCCACCTGGTGTTACGATGCGTTTCGGGTGATCCGATCACATGTGGTCAGGTGAGACACATCGCTGTTTACACCTGGTCGTTTTAATGCATCTTCTGTGACTAATTGTAAGAGCCAAATAAAAACTAGTTCATTTGAAGTAATAATTTAAAAACAGTTAAGTGGTAAAAAAGGGAAACATTTCATGAAAATTAATTGGAAATGTATTGGTTTAAAATGCATAATTTAGTAATGTTTAGGTATAACATTTCAGTAATAACATTTCAGTATTTGAGCTTCCAATCAGATAGTACTTGTCATAGCGTAATTATGGGATGTAGTTAGTTTAGTTTGAAGTTAGAGATGGTGGAAGCGACACAGTTTTTTGACCGTGCGTATATGTAATTTAAAAAGTAAACATTCAAAAAGAAGACCGTCTGCTCGTGTTTCAAATACTGGTTGTAGTTAGACTGACTTCAAAAGGTGGCAGAAGAATTAGAAGCAACGAGACACCACTACATTAATTGTGTTCGAATTTGGAGGTGAGGGTCTCTGTTCCATGACGACATACACTGGCGGCCAAAAGTTTGGAATATTGTACAGTTTGGAATATTGTACAGATTTTGATGTTTCGGAAGGAAATTGGTATTTTATTTCACCAAAGTGGCATTCAACTGATCACAAATTATAGTCAGGACATTACTGATGTAAAAAACAGCACCACTATTTGAAAAGTAATTTTTGATCAAATCTAGACAGGCCCCATTTCCAGCTGTCATCACTCCAACACCTTATCCTTGAGTAATCATGCTAAATTGCTAATTTGGTACTAGAAAATCACTTGCCATTATATCAAACACTGTTGAAAGCTATTTGGTTTGTTACATGAAGGTTTTTGCTGAACATTGCCTTTGTGTTTGTTTTTGAGTTGCCACAGTATGCAATAGACTGGCATGTCTTAAAAGTCAATATTAGGTAAAAAAAAAAATTGCAAAAAAGAAACCGCTTTCTCTAGAAACTCACCAGTCAATCATTGTTTTGAGGAATGAAGGCTATACAATGCTTGAAGTTGACAAAAAAAAAAATTATTTCATACAAAAGGTGTACTCTACAGTCTTCAAAGACAAAGGAAAACTGTCTCTAACAAGGACAGAAAGAGATGTGGAAGGCCAGATGTACAGCTAAACAAGAGGATAAGTATTTTTGAGTCTCTAGTTTGAGAAATGCGTAGATGCCTCACATGTCCTCAGCTGACAGCTTTATTGAATTCTACTCGCTCAACACCAGTTTCATGTACAATAGTAAAGAGAAGACTCAGGGTTACAGGCCTTATGGGACGAATTGAAAAGAAAAAGCCACTTTTGAAACAGAAAAAAAAGAGAAAAGGTTAGAGTGGGCAAATAAACACAGACATTGGACTCAGATCACTTGAAAAGAGTGTTATGGATCTTAACCCCATTGAGCTTTTGTGAGATCAGCTAGACTGTAAGGTGTGTGAGAATGTCCGACAAGACAGCCACATCTATGGCAAGTGCTACAGGAAGTGTGGGGTGAAATGTCACCTGAATATCTGGGCAAACTAACAGCTAGAATGCCAAGGATCTACAAAACTGTCATTGTTGCACATGGAAGATTCTTTAATGAGAACTCTGAATTAGTTTAAGACATTTTGAAATTTATTTTTCAAATTGTAATTGTACATTTTCATTTTATTAAAGTCCTGACTATACATTGTGATCAGTTGAACTTTGGTGAAAAAAGTAACAATTTATTTTCATAGGAGCACATTTTTTACAATGTAAAACATTTTTACATTTATTCCAAATTTATGGCCACCAGTCAATATGTCAGTGTGTTACTGCATGATAGTAAGGCGCAATAAAGTCAGACAAGACAAATAAGGTGTGAAAAAAAACGGCATGCTGTTTTTCCCAGATGCAGTTGAAATTTAATCGAAGCACTGAAACTTGCCATCTGACGAAATGAATGGTACTTTTGAAAAATATTTTTTAAATGATGAACACTCACATGAGATAAAGACTCTCTAGTCAGATCAGTAGCCTAACAAATGCGGTTTTAATTTACATGGAGCTGGGCTGGCTTATGAGGGCTGCAATGTTGAGATCACATGACCAGCCAAATACTACTCACTTTATCTCAGTAACCCCTCAGTTATAGAGCGCAACAGTCTGGTTCCAGAAGTAAAAATCTCATAAATTATTTTCCATTGGCCAATTGATTTTTAATGATAATTTATAAGAGAGCCCATATTATGCTAATTTGAGCCCCCCCAAAATGATTTTATTTTGGGGGTCTACTTTAATAGGTTTACATGCTTTGTTCAAAAACCACATTATTTTTCTCGTACTGTACATTTCTGCTAAACGTATCGGTTACCTAACGTAACCTCGGTTCTCTCTAGATGAGGGAATGAGTATTGCGTAAGCTAGCTTACGCTACGGGAAAGATTAATCTTTTCTGAGATATTGAAGCCAAAAAATTATCCTTAATTTTTGTATCCATTGTCAACGCAGTGCGGCAGCTGCAGACCTTGAGCGGGCTAGCTAGCGAGCTCATAGGTTGCTCTGCGGCAACTGCTGCAGCCTATAGATCGAGCTTGGGCTGAACTCGCATCCAATGAGAGGCGTCCCGCGCTCACTGCAACAAAGCCCGCCAAAATGGGCGTGACTAGAGTGCATATAAGCGTAGTTCGTAGGCTGGAACCCTGGTTTTCATTGACTGAAGCGAAAAGTCGCTCGTGATGCGAAGCACGGCCGGCTACGCAATACTCGTTCCCTCATCTAGAGAGAACCGAGGTTACGTTAGGTAACCGATACGTTCTCTTACGAGAGGTTCTCTCAGTATGCGTAAGCTAGCTTACGCCTACGGAACCCATTGTCAACGCCGTGCGCGCCAAGCATCCACTGTATGAGCCCCAGGGAATTAAGGGGGACCCGTGGGAGCCCTTATGAGTGGGGAAATAATATTTGGCCGGCAAGAATGCGGGTCATTGATTGTGTAATACATAAGCACATAGTGGGAAGGGAACGACAGAGCGGCGGTGCCGTTCTGTGTGGAATGTGTCCCATCAGTGCAGCTCACCAGGGAGCTGTAGCGTATTAAACCGCTAGTAGTTTTGCCTGCAGAGCGGGCACTTCCATTTTGTAAAATCTGACAAAGGTGGAGGGGAAGTCCATCCCGCTGCCACACATATGTCGTGAATGGAAATCCCGCTGGACCATGCCCACGAGGATGCCATGCCTCTAGTGGAGTGAGCCCTAATGCCCAACGGGCATGGCAGGTCTTTTGACGCGTATGCAGCAGCAATAGCGTCCACTATCCATCTAGATAGTGTCTGTTTCGAGGCGCGAGACCTTTGGTGTGCCCTCCGAACGAAACGAAAAGCTGCTCAGAGCGTCTGAAAGCGGCGGAGCGCGCAGTATACAATCTCAGTGCTCTGACCGGGCAAAGGAGATTGGCGTCGCGTTCGCTAACGGAAGCTGGCAGCGCCGATAGGGAAATGACCTGTGCTCTGAAAGGAGTACCGATCACCTTGGGAACATAGCCGTGTCTAGGCTTTAAAATGACCTTGGAGTCACTTGGTCCAAACTCAAGACACGCAGCGCTGACAGACAGCGCGTGAAGGTCTCCCACACGCTTGACTGATGACAGGGCAGTCAGAAAAACGGTTTTGAGTGAAAGGTATTTCAAATCCACGGATTGAAGTGGTTCGAAAGGGGGGCTTTCATAGTTTCGAGAACTATAGAAAGATCCCAGATAGGAACCGATGGGGGCGCGGGGGTTCATCCTTCTAGCTCCCCTGAGGAAGCGGATGACCAGCTCGTTTTACCCCATGACTGGCCGTGCAGGGGTTCAGCGAACGCCGCAACGGCCGCCACATACACTTTGAGCGTGGATGGGGTTCTGCCCTTATCCAGCAGCTCTTGTAGAAATACGAGCAGCTGACTGACACCCCACATGTCCGCGGGTCCAGGTCTCGGTCGGTGCACCATTTTGAGAACACAGACCATTTTGACGCATAGAGTCTTCTCGTGGAAGGGGCTCTAGCGCGTATGATGGTGTTTATTACTCCTTCTGGCAGAGCGACGGGTAGTCGTTGATCACCCACGCATGCAGCCCAGCTCTGGGTGGGGATGCCAAATTGTGCCGCGAGCTTGAGAGAGGAAATCTGCTCTCACTGGGATGGGCCACGGCGCTGTCAGTGACAGCTGCGTAAGCTCCGGGAACCATGTCTGATTCTCCCAACGCGGGGCTATGAGGAGCACCGAGTGACGCTGCTTCCTGATCCTCTGCATTACCTGTGGCAATAGCGAGACGGGAGGGAAGGCGCAAGCCGGGCGCCTGGGCCAGTCCTGGGCCAGCTGGCCCTCGCTTTGAGAAAAATATTGGGCAGTGAGAGTTCTCTTTGTACGCAAAGAGGTCTATCTCCGCTCTGCCGAATAGGTGCCATAACGCCTGGACTGTTTGAGCGTGCAGGGACCATTCCCCTGGGGGAATATTGTCTCTGGACAGTCTGTCCGGGCCGCCGCTCAGGTGGCCTGGCACGCGCGTCGCCCTCAGCGAGCGCAGGTGGCACTGGGACCAACTCAGTATGCGCTTCGTCAGATGGAAGAGGTTCCTGGATCTGACACCGCCCTGACGGTTTAGGTAGGATACCACAGATCTGTTGTCCGAACGGACCAGGACGTGGTGACCCTGAATGACCGGGAGAAAGCGCACGAGCGCGCATCGACCGCTATCATTTCCAGACAATTTATGTGAAGGAGCTTTTCCTGAACTGACCATAGGCCGAAAACCGGAGAGCCCTCGCGAGACCGCGCTCCAACCCGTGTTGGACGCCGCCTGTCGAGATGACTTTTCGGCGAGATACAGCTCCCATTGTCACTCCCCGCTGATACCATTCGGCCACTGTCCAGGGCTGCAGAGCTGAAATACAGGTCTGAGTCACCTTGATGGGCTGGCGGCCTGTGGCCCAAGCCCGGCGAGACGCCGGGTGTTTAGCCAATGCTGAAGCGGGCGATGTGCAGTAAACCCAGCTGAAGTACTGCTGCGGCTGAGGCCATGTAGCCTAGCACTCTCTGAAATTTCTTCAGAGGTGTGAGGCTGTTCATCTGAAATGACGCTGCTAGTCGCTGCACATGGCGCGCTGTGTAGATAAGCGAGCCGCCATTGCCACTGAGTCTAGTTCTATTCCAAGGAAGGAAATTGCCTGACTGGGCTGTAGTGAGCTCTTGGTCCAATTGACTGCAAGGCCCAAACTGTTCAGATGACTGAGGAGAACTGTCCTGTGAGACAGAAGCTCCGTATGTGATTGTGCCAAAATCAGCCAATCGTCCAAATAGTTCAGAATTCGCAAACCCTGACTCACGAGGGGTGCGAGCGCCAGGCCCATGCACTTCGTGAAAGTACGGGTGCTAAGGACAGGCTGAACGGAAGGACGGTGTATTGATAAACCTGGCCGCCGGCTGAATCTCAAGAATGGCCTGTGACGGGATTTATCTGAATCTGAAAGTATGCATTTTTCAAATCGAGAGAAATAAACCAGTCCCCTGGCGCATCATGCGCCGAGGAGTTTGCTGGTTGTAAGCATTTTGAACGGTCTTTTGCAAGCGCTTTGTTCAAAACCCTGAGATCTAATATTGGTCTGAGGTCGCCGCCTTTCTTGGGGACAAGAAAATAACGGCTGTAAAACCCCGACTCGCTCAGGGGAGGCGGCACTCTCTCTATGGCCCTTTTGCACAGAAGGTTTGCTATTTCTGAACGAAGCATGCACGCTGCTTCCGTGTTCAAAGTAGTTTCGAGCCGCTCCGAAGCAAGGAGGACGGCGATCGAACTGTAGCAAATAGCCCTGTTTTATTGTGCTTAACACCCATTCGGATATCCCTGGAATATCTTCCCACGCTTTGAAGCGTAATGTTAGAGGGTGAATGGCCAAATCGCTCTGATTGCCGCGACACAGCCGCTTAACAGAATGTGTGAGCCGCTTACTGTGCTTATGCTGGACTGCTCGCAGACAGCATGGACAGGCTGTTCTGTGAGTGACTTCCCGATTGAGGTGAATGGGGAAAGAGTCACGTCTGTTAAGTGATGCGCAAGCATAGCCACGGGCACGGGACTTACATACAGAGAAGTGTTTGCTGGCCGTGTGACAGAGACAGAGAATGGGCGTGCGCACGTATTCGTGAGCGCATTTATTGACTCTAACACTCGAGAGGTTCGTAATCGCTTTTGAGTGTGCTCTGATGGGGACACGGAACGTGTAATGCTTGTGTGTAGAGCTGAACACTAGATTGTGGGCACATTTTCTACACATAAGGCTGGTCGTGTGACAGAGCGGCCAGAGAATGGGCGCCGCGACGGATTCGTGGGTGCGTTATTAACCCTAACACTCGAGCGGGTCGTAACCGCTTTATGTGAGTGTGCTTTGATAGGGACATCGGACGTGTAATGCTTGTGTGTAGGGGTGAGCACTGAATCGTGGGCACATTTTCTACACATAAGGCTTTATTTTGGGTCGCCGTGGAAACGGCGCTTGAGTGCAGGCAAGCGGGTAATATCACCGGCTTGTTGGCTGCTGAATCCACCACTGCAGTAGCCTGAGAGAAGGGGACTGACAGGGGCGTACGGGACTTACATACAGCTGGCCGTGTGACAGAGCGGGCAGAGGAGGGATGCACGACGGGCTCGTGGGCGCATTTATTAACTCTAACACTCGAGCCGGTCGTAACCGCTTATGTGAGTGTGCTCTGATAGGGACACGGGATGTGTAATGCTTGTGTGTAGGGGTGAGCACTGGATTGTGGGCACAATTTCTACACATAAGGCATGTTTACTCTTTACAAGATTTCTTTGGGTCGCTGTGAAAACTGGCGCTTGAGTGCAGGCAAACGGGTAGTATCACCGGCTTGTTGGCTGCTGAATCCACCACTGCAGTAGCCTGAGAGAAGGGGACTGACAGGGGGCTAAGCTTTGACGGTGGTCCGCCGTGGCGGACTGAGCCGCCGCTTTCTCAACAACGCTAGGAGGACTTCGGTTGCTCAGGTTTCAGTACAATCTTAGGCCGAGGCCCGCAGGGGGAGGCTGTCTGAGCGCTGATCGAGGGCGGCCGCCCTGTCGACGCTGAGAAGTCTGGCTTGTTGAGCTGGGCGCTGTGAAGAGGCTCGTGCAGGAGGCTGGTCACGTGGGCGGCCTGCAGAGGAGCTTAGCGCGACGAGGCAGAAAGAGATTCATGGCTTGGGCTTCGAAACGGTCAACAATGCCACTCACCGCGGAACCGAAGAGACCGGACAGAGAGAGCGCGCGTAGTGCGCTCAGCTTCTCCCAAGTCGGCTAGTCAGATCTGAAACAGCCTCTGTCTGTAAGACGGCCATGGAATGCAGAGCAGATGCGCTTGGCCGGCGGCGGTATAGGCGCGGCCAACACAGGCGGAAGTAGTTCTGCAGGCCTTAGACGGGAGCACCAGCTTAGACCGCCATCTCGCAGAGGGCGGGCAAAGGTGCGGCGTGGAGTCTGTTGGGAGCCTGTTCAGGGGCGGTGACCACTGAGCCCGAGGCGGTCGACAACCTGTGTGAGGAGGCGCTAGTTCCCCTTCGACTCGGGCGCTGGTCCTGCTGGATTCCTGGGCCGAGGAGGAGGCGTGTGAGCCTGACCACCTCGCTGTCCGAGCCATGATGGAACAGTCCTTATCCTCCGCTTCGGTCCGAGATGGCAGCAGAGCAGCCGCCGGGCGGCAACTGCGCGTCCCGAGTGGGCGGGAGGGTGAAGGCGATGCTCGAGGGAGAGGCTCCGGCGAGGCAATCGCTTCTACCACTGGTTCCGCAGCCTTTGAGAGCGGCGCTTTTACTGCGCTGCTGAATGGAAGGCGCGCGCGGCTTCGGTCCTGAGCGCTCGAAGTCGAGCCCGCAGGGTCGACATCGGAAGCTCCTCGCAGAGATCGCGATCCGCCTTCAGCGAGGGGAGCTCTGCATGCCCCAGTCCCAGGCAGAGAGCGCAGATGACGTGGCGGTCTCCGGTGCTGAGAGGGGCGCTGCATGAGGCGCAAGTGGAGCGAGGCATCTTTAAAAAGACGCCAGTACTTTTTGTGAAGTTCATAAGAACTAGCTTGCTTTAAAAGGATACGTCGCCGGATGGCGTAGCTCGCAGGACGGCTGAAGGTGGCGAAGACGGCCGGCTTCTTCGAAGCTGTCCACGCTTGCTTGATGCCCCTCGAACGGCGACGCGGCTTCCAGTTCAGAGATGCGAAGAGCTTCACTGAAGAGATGAAAATCAGGGTTCCAGCCTACTGAACTACGCTTATATGCACTCTAGTCACGCCCATTTTGGCGGGCTTTGTTGCAGTGAGCGCGGACGCCTCTCATTGGATGCGAGTTCGCCCAAGCTCGTCTATAGGCTGCAGCAGTTGCCGCAGAGCAACCTATGAGCTCGCTAGCTAGCCCGCTCAAGGTCTGCAGCTGCCGCACTGCGTTGACAATGGATACAAAAATTAAGGATAATTTTTTGGCTTCAATATCTCAGAAAAGATGAATCTTTCCCGTAGCGTAAGCTAGCTTACGCAATACGAGAGAACCTCTCGTAAGAGAACCTAGTTTCATCCTATGGCTCAAATTCTCTGATTTTGGTCCTGTCTCTTTAAAGATCCCCTTTCCAAAAAGCTAAATTTGCTCCGATTGGCCAGCTGGCCTAGTCTGTTGTAATTGGTCAGCCGCGTGGATCGTATGTCGGAAATGTAACGCCCCTTACCATAACGGAGTTTCAAGCTTCCCGAGCAGCTGTAAACACTATTGTAAATATGGTAGAAGTGGCATCGGTTTTTGCCGTACAAGTTTGAGTCGATAATGAAAGTTTGGAAGAACAAGCTGATCGATCTGAACCACCTTTGCAAGTATGACTTGAGCAGGACGTTTCACAGTGGTAAGTTTTAATTTTGTAGCGTTCTTACAAGTACACTGTTGATTATTGTGAACCTAACAAAGCTTCAAGTAAAAGACACGTAGTGCATCTAACTAGTCATCTTTTGCTTGAATGGGTGTAGCCGAACTTTTTTCACCCGAACTTTTTTCAACCAAGATATTAACTGAGAGCAGAGGCTTACTCCCGGTTGGACATTACGAGGGGTATTAGAGAGTTGGTGAGCAAGTTAGCCCTGGACTACCACGGAGAGTGGCCGTAACATTACAGCTTGTAGTTATATCAATATATAAGACTCTTGAGATCAACCATTTTGTTACATAGTTTTAGTTAAAAGCCGGCCCACAGCTGAATAGTAAACCCTTGCCAAACAATAACGTTACATAGCAAGTTAGCCGAGCTGTACCGTGGATTGCAGATGTAAAATGAATTTGTAAAGTAAATCCATCTCCACACTTGATCACTATTCATGATAGTAAAAACGACAAACAATCTGCTTAATTCTATACAATTGTAGGTAAAAGTGTACCCGCAGCTGATTAGCAAAACTATTTCGACACAATAACATTAGCAGAGGCCTACAGCTGTGCACTGGATATACACTGTAGCTACACAAAATTCTCAGTAGCAGATACATCCACAAATAATCAAGCATCCTTACAGTTTGTGATCCTGAAACACCAGATTGTCCCAACAAAGTGGGAACTGCACCATCTTTCAGGAGTAATCATCTTAATTCCTGCATTGATTGTGGTTGTACTGCTGAGGAATAGTGTTATGATCCAGCTGAGGATCGAACCCGGGTCTGTGGAGTGCGTGTCCGAGAGGCAGACCGCTCCACCACTGGGGAAGGTGGAACTTAAATGCAGAGGAATAAGGAATCCTTTGCTCTTTATTTCAGAGGGAAAAACATTAATTACAGTCTTGTGCAGCACTTTAGGTTAACGTGCCACAGGGTGACTCAAACATCTCTCCTTGAGAGGCAATGCAAAGGATGAATCCAGACATCCACAATACATTAAAGGTAACAGAAACTGGTTATCCAAGAACAAAATAGAAGACTCACAAACCTCAGACCATCGTTTGGCATGGCAAAGCTAAGGAAAACATCAGGACTGAACAAAAACAAAAGTGCAATGAGGCTTTAAATAGGGTCTATCATTAGGAGTGATTCAACACAGGTGAGAGCATTGAAACTAATTAACAAAGTAGTAATCTGAGTTGAAATTATTCCATCTAGTGGTGAAATCAAGAAGCTTCAGACAAAACATTACAGAATAGCAGTAAAAATAAATTTTAACCACTGATTCTTCAATTCATCTGCCTTTGGAAGTCCAAACAAAGAGGTTTTGCTTTCACAGTGAAGAAAAAAGTGGCTTCTCGACAATGCTAACCCAACTCATCCTGGCCTCTTATATAACTACGTTTGTTTGAGGGCAGGCCAAAGTTGCCCTTAGGTATGGCATTATGCAAATGTATTACATAGATACTTTACGGAAGAAATGTCTGGACTACAAACAGCCCGTTTCTTGTAGTTCTTGAGCAGCTTTGTCTGTTGGAGAGAATAATTCCCTTTTGCGTGGACTTTGTGCTTTTTAACTTTGCAGACCTTTTACATGCACAAACTGCTATATTACACTCTAAAGGAAAGGTAAAATCCAAAAACGCATAATAGGGCTTTAATAGATCTACAATGAGCTCCAATGTTGTTAATTGATGGTACATAATTCTGGTGAGGCTATCAGTCCATGATATTTCAACTTAATTTAAAAAAAAATAATAATAGTGTTTAATGAATTTATGGTAAAGAATTGCACTGTACAGTACATGTTCCTAAAGGGGAACTCACTCCCATGATGCTCTGTGAGTGACAAAATCAAGACGGTCTCCCTTCTCTCTTCTTATATATTTGCATTTATCTGTATATATTTGTAATAAAATGTAAATATATTGTTTATACACTTTTTTTATTACGTCATTCGCAGTTCTTCAAGTGATTATAGTTTATTCCTTCATTAAAGACATTAAGTTCAGACATGTACCTTTTGTCTTTTTGTCAAATCAAAGTTTGCAATATCGGGATTCACCTTGTCATGATATTGTTCATGACTTTGAATTTTATGAAATCCCTATGAAAGAATAAGAAAAAAACTTCCGAAATGAATCATGGCTGTCTGTGAATGGTTTATTTCTACATTGGCATTGGTTACCGGAAACTATTGCTTTTCCATGAAGCTGCATCCACACAGCTAAGTGTGAATATAAGTCCAAGAGGACTCCCATATCGGCAGTGCAACAGAAATAAAAAAATGACTGCACCTGTAAGTGAAATTGTTTGAAAATGTGATTAAGAAAAGCCATTTGAAGATTTTTGTAAACGGCCCAAAAAAATAAATAGTTTTATAATAGTTGTATGAAATGTATACACATATATACACATGCAGACAGTATGACTTTTAAATCTACACAAATCAACATTTGAGGTTTGCACATACCTGAAAAACTCAACTGGACTTGAGTCATGAGTGTGTGTGGATGGCTATGCTCCACTCAGGACTCAGAGCCTTGTGGGCTCTAAATAGTTCTATTGTTTTGCTGTGAAAATGTGAGAGGAAGATTATGACCAAGGTTTCAGGCAAAACTGCTGCTCTATTGTTTTATATATTCCATTTGTAAGTATGTGCATGTGTGTGCTTTACCAGAGGTTCAAAGCGCTCTACCTAGAAAAACACCATCACTGCATTGTCTTACCCTGTGAGCAGATTAACAGAACAAACTCCGTTCTGTGAGAAGGTTGTAATCAGCTCAGAGAACAAAACAATGCGGTTAAGGCCTAAAACTTTTAAACCAGCCTAAGTTAACTCTATTTCAATTTTAAGAAGTTGTAAGCCCTAACCAATGGGCAGCTTCTGTTAATCTGATTCAAAGACACACAGAACGTTTTCTTTCCCTTTTTTTTATTATTATTTGAAGTTTTAATGAAAGATGCAGTCAAGTACATATTTATTTTTGGGGCTTTCTTGGCCTTTTTTATTTAGGGGACAGTAGAGGCAGACAGGAAAGCAATCATGAGTAATCATACTACCATCTACTTCACAATTCAGTATTACTTTCAGTTATACTAGAGCTGCACAATTAATTGAAAAACAAATCATGATTATAAGTGTTTTTGTAGTGGTTGAGTATTGTAACCAATCACTAACATGTCCGCTGAGCAATGAAATGGCAATGGACAATCAGAGCTGCTTAAATTAGTCCTTCGTGTGAGAGCATTCGTGAGAGTGCAGAACATTGAGCGGAGCGTCATCAGCGAAATGCAGGTCTCAAACAGTGTAAACCTGCAGTGACAGCCGTCATTGTAATGGGAGAATTTGTCGCGTTGTTCGATTTCTGTGTACAATTTATTAAAATGTGTAATTACAGTTTTGTTTTGTCATGTTAATAAGTAGGCCAATGTGAATTTGATTTTTACAAAATATCAGTAAAAGAATTCAGCTTAACTGTTCTAAGTGTGTTTTGGAGGTGTAGCCAACATATAGAATATTGCATGAATAGCATTTTTCAGGAATCACCGTCATTGTTATCACGCCTGCTCTAATAAGACCCATTTGCCACACAGCTGTATTGGTAGATTTAACATTTAAGACTTAACAATCTCAGATGAACGAGATCTCCATTGAAGATCTAACGGGATGAATGCTCGCCTGTCTCTTACTGAATGCAGTAGCTTGGTCGATTTAAATCAGCTGTTAATAAGTTTGAATATTGAATATGCCATATTATTTACTGTACATGGACTAATAATTTAAGCAGTAATTTAGCAATAATTCAATTTATTCTATACAATAGATGTCAATTTACAATCAGTTTTACAATATAAATTACAGTGCAAAATAATGCTTAAAAGATACTTAAAAGAAACTGGAGTGCAGCTCATATCCACCATTGAAATCTGCTACTCTGAATCACACGGTTGCTTACTTTGTGAAGTCACAGGATTTTAATATTTGAATTGACATTCATAATCGCAATTACAATATCAAGAGCAATAATCGACAATTATGATTTTTGCTATAATCGTGCAGCCCCAAGTTATACATTACTGTGCCAATTTTTAGGCACTTGTGAAAAATGTTGCATAGTTAGGATGTTTTCAGAAATAATGCCATAAATAGTTTTAAATTGATCAATAACATAATACAAAGTCCAGTAAACACACAAAAAAACAAGGTGTGTATTTGGTGTGACCACCTTTGCCTTGAAATCAGCACCAATTCTTCTAGGTACACCTGGACACAGTTTTTCTTGGTTGATGGCAGATAGGATGTTCCAAGCTTCTTTGAGAATTCACCACAGTTCTTCCATCTATTTAGGCCATCTCAGTTGCTTCTATCTTTTCATGTAATTACAGACTGACTCGATGTTCAGCGGGGGCTCTGTGGTGGTCATGCCATCTGTTGCAGGGCTCTCTGTTCTTCATTTTATTCGCAGAAGGAATGTTTGGGAGTCTAAATTGTATTTTTCCTATTGACACACTAAAGGTGAAGATATAAATAACCATTTTAAGACAAATATTTTTGTGACACCTCTTAAGTCATTAAATCTTTTGCACAGTACTGTATATACAGTCATAGTGTTTCATTTAAAAGAAATGTTGTGAGGTGGTAAAGTGAATGTAAAATCTGAACAATTGTTTGTGTGTTCTTAATATGTGAGAGTGAAGGTGCTATACTGAACTGGAAATTGCCCAAAGAGGTGGTAAGTAGGTAGGAATCCCTCTGAACTCAATTTATGTTTATTCACTTTCAGAATGACCGCTACACAATTGGTGGTAAAGAAATTTTTGACAATCTGACAGACCTTGTGGAGCATTTCAAACGCACTGGTATCGAGGAGTTATCTGGCACAATGGTTTACCTCAAACAGGTAAAAAATATCTGGTCCCAACATGTGTTTAAGTGATGACTGTCTCTTAAATGTTACACATATAGCACAAAATGTCATGCCACAAAAACATCAACTAATCAGCTTCTGGTACTAATCAGCTTCTGGTATTGGTAGAAGTTTTAGCTTTGGTCACACTGGATAAATTAGAGGGCCAGTTAGAGGGTGCTAACCACTGTGATGTACAGATGGTATCTTATACACATTGAGATTTTTGGTCAGTGGTTTTGATTAAAACCATTTTACAACAAGACCAAAAATATACAGGGCTCAACAATAAGATTGGTCCAATGGCCTGTGGCCAATATGAGGGCGCTTTGGACCAGTTAACTGAACTGTCACTTGCTCAGTGGTTAAATGCTGACTGGCATTTAATTTAATATAAAACATTTGTTCTGCTTACATAAACAGATTGGAGTGGAAAAAATCTGTAAAATTAGTTTTTTATGCTTTCTGACATAATGGCACTTCACAAACAGCTGTGGGAAAAACCCACAGAACCCCATGATGTGATTAATCACGCCCTCTCTGTCTGTCTCTCTCCTACCTTCTGCTGTCTATCTGTGTTCATGTCTTGTCTTCTCTCTCTATGTCTTTTGATGTCTACCCACCTCTCTTTTCCACAGCCATATTACTCCACAAGGTTGAATGCAGCTGATATTGAGAGCAGAGTAAAGCAGCTCAATCAGACCTCAGAGAGAGAGAACATGGGTGGGGCTAATAAAAAGCTCAAAGCTGGCTTCTGGGAAGAGTTTGATGTAAGTGGCATGTTAAAGGTTCTTTGGATGAACCAAGTTCTTCATGCATTGGAATCAAAACTACATTGTATGTGCTCATTGTGGGATTGATTTCGAAAATGCAGTTTGAAATTGTGCAGCATTCATTTATAACACATAACAAAAATAGAAATAACAATCTATATTTCATACAATGGCCCCCAAAAGTATTTGGACTAGAGCTTTGAGAATTAACGCATTAACGCATGCAATTATTTAAAAGGTTTGACATGTAAATTTTTCTTTTTAAATTAACGCATTTAACGTTAGTACAGCATAAACACTTGTTGGAAGGGCAGAACCTTTGTAATATGTCTGCTCTGAGTCATTACACTGATACTCTTAACAACACACACACACACACACACACACACACACACACACACACACACACACACACACACACACACACACACACCAGACGTGCTAGTGATTAAATAATGGAGAAAGGAAGTCTTAATGCTTTTTAATGTTGAAAACAAGCCCAGATGGGACTTATGATAGAAATAAAATATTATTTAGCCTATATAAGGTGCATTTTAATTACCACAGAAGCACGTCAAGCCTTAAATATCATTAAAACGCAGAATAAGACATTTTTGTCTGCAAGTACTTTTCATGTGAGAGTTCAAAGTGGCGCTTGACGCTGACATTGATGCCCCTAACCCGAATCGTGAAATTGGCTTCAAGAATCATGATATAGGAAAGCGGATAGCCACAGTCTGCCGGCTGACTAATATTGTTGAGGATGAGAGTTTGAGATATAAAACACATTGCAATGAAAATGCAACCTATGGGGAGAATAGTTCTTTCAATTATTCAACCTCCCAATTAGACTTTGGGAAAGGTTTAATGTTACTTGAATTGGTGCTATTTTTGTGCATTTCTATCTTTATACTGTGGAAGGCTTTGTTTGGAAAATGTTAATAAAGCATTATATTGTTACACAGTACCGCCACTGCCAATAAGCAGACTACGCAGCCTGCGTAGGGCACCGACTCCCTAGGGGGGTACCATCTTACCCTTGGAGGGCACTAGAAAGTCCACCGGCTGCCCTTACTCACACATTATACATGTTATTCACACACAGATTATCACAAGAAACCCCTGGAACTCTGCGTAGGGCATCAATTTGGCCAGCGGCCCTGTTGTAACATATTGTTTTGTTTTCTGTCATAAGAAATAAATGCATTTTGACAGGAACATTTTAATCAACTGATTAATTTGGATGCTTAAGCCACACTTAAAAATTTACATAATTAATATATTCACATTATGTAACAAAATATCAAACCAAGTGGCATTTTCTTTAGAAAAAGTAACACTTTCAAAGAAAACAATTTCACACAAAAAAGCTTATTAGATTTCAAAACAATTAAAAATGTGATTAAAATGTATTTAGGCTCTTTCTGGTTGTCAAACTTTATGGAATATGTCCATTAATAATTTGTTGAACTACACATGTGGTTATTCATACATCCACTACAAATCATTGCAGAAATGGCTTAGAAAGTTTAAGTTAGTTCTGAGAAAAGGTATATCATCATTTGTTTGCAGATGCCGCTTGGTTTGATATTTTGTTATCTGACGAAATTCAGACGTTTATAAGTATGGGTTAAATGTCCAAAAGTGTCCAAATACTTTTTAGGGCCACTGTATACAATGGGGAAAAAATAGAAGCATTATGCTGACTATGGTAGTGCTACTGAAAATACATAAAGAGTGTTTCAATCCCATGGTCAAAGTTCTGAATGGTTTTAGTGTGGTAGTTTAGTATGCCACAGGTAATAGGATCACCCCGTAACAGCAGCCTATAGGACGAAAAAAGAGGCCTTGTTTCCCACCAGTGTAATTCTTTATCCCATTTTTTTCCCATTGGCCCACTTTTGGGTCTGCCAAAACCTTTAGATCAAATGAAACAACTTATTATTTGACATATTTAAACACATGAGCATACTGTGACAAATAGGACAGTAGGCATCATATAGACAAAAGTTTTTAGCCATTAGTTTTTGCAGCAACTTTTTGATCAGCATTATAAGTCTGATTAAATAATGTATTCATACAAATAACCCTGCTTGTGCACAGCATGGCAAAAAGCTTGATTTAAAGGGTAACTAAACCCTAAACCAACTTTTTTTAGTTAATGATCTGTAAGCATGGGGCTTTATTAGTACTGGTCATTGATTCAAGTAATTCTTTTGACATTTGTGTATAAAGTGTTTTAATTCTACAATATATGGTGTAAAAACGTCTGAGTGCTGCCCTCTTCAGGTTGAACGGTGGCTACTGCAGTTGAATTTTCCTATTGGCTGTTGCGGTACTTCGTGACGTAAGCGGTGACAGCTGACGTAAGCAGGTTCCAGCTCACCATGCCAGATTCATGTACATGTCGTCTTGCGACCGTGTGAGGAATAATAATAACATAGAGTCTGACAGCATCTGTCAATTAATCCGTCACTACGAGTCTCAGGTGAACCCCCCCCCCCGCTCAGCCCCGCACTCGGTTCGTTCCCTCTATCCCCGCCGGGGTCTGCCCACTTTTCCTGCATTTTCAAATATTTCTAGTGGGTGGAGTCAGACTCTGAGCAGGTGTTTAGTTACCCTTTAAGGTTTAAGCAACTGTTGCTAAAATTAGCGCATTCTTGCTAAGCTGATCTCTGGTCGGAGTAAGGTTAGACCACAGTAGCCAAACGGTTGTTCAGAGCCACTCTCAACAGACAGGATTTCATGTATCTTTTCTTTTGGTCTTAATTTTCCTTCCCATCTTTGCTATTTTTGGTCTGTAGATTTCTTTTTCTGTCCACAGGCGCTGCAGAAGTTTGAAACGAAGGTAACGAAGAGTAGAGATGAAGGCATGAGACCAGAAAACAAAAGCAAAAACAGATACAAGAACATCCTTCCCTGTGAGAAACAAATCTAATTTGATAACAGTTTAATAAATACCGGCAGCTCTGGTTGCCAGAAATTTACCGTAAAAAATACAGTGACAATTTTTCAGGCATTACGTAATGCCATTTTAATGGCTGTATACTTTACAATTCACTACTATTTCATTAAATTATATAAACTTAATATAATAACCATCTCTAACTACAAAAATCTGCTTTTCACTATAAAATGTATTGTTAAACACTGCAGTAACAACAGAAGGCCACATAATGACTTAAAGTTGATCAAGAGTGTGGCCCTTCCAGGAGCAATAATTAATACACATGTAGAGATGGTAATCACGGTAACACGTGTGAACACATTAAATTAATGCAATAAAATTGAACTAAACTACAAAACATATGACATAGAAAACATCAAAGTACATAACTGATTTAAAAAATAAGAAACATAACCATATACTGTATACTGAAATTTGATGGGTCACACAGAGACTTCTAGGAACATCAGATTAAAAAAAAAACATTTCGCCAAAATTTGAACAATAGGTTACTTTAAAAGCACATGTATTCTCTTGTTAAATATTATATACATTTTTACCATTTAATTATATGGTAAAATCATACGTTTCCATCTAAAAACATTGGGGAAAACATATTGTTAAATATATTATAATTTTTTACCGTATATGTTAAAGAAACGACCTGTTTATAACTGAAAATACTGTAACTAGCATCCCCGTTAAAATTATGTTTTTTTTTTTTAGAAGTGTAGAAAGGGATGCCCACATACTTTTAAACTTGTAGTGTATTATTTATGAATATACAATTTGTGTTTCTTTGAAAATAATAAAAATAAAAATCAGTAACTCTCTTCCTTCCATATCTCTCCTTTTTGTTTTCTTAGTTGATGACACCAGGGTTATCCTGCAGAACGCAGATCCTAATGTTGTTGGCTCGGATTACGTCAATGCCAACTATGTTACAGTATGACCTCAATAAAAGTCATGGTTTTTAAATGACATTTGTAAAATGTCTTTCAAATCTCTTTTAAACTTTTCTTTCTCAATGTTCACAGAACAAATTAATGGAAATTGGTAACCAGAAAGTTTACATTGCTGGTCAAGGCTGTCTTGCAACAACTGTAAATGATTTTTGGCAAATGGTATGGCAGGAAGAGTCACGAGTAATCGTCATGACTACAAGGGAGGTTGAAAAAGGACGGGTTAGTATATTAGATCACTGTATGTTTAGGGTTAGGTTAGTATTAGGTTAATGTCAAGGAAGAGCTGAAATTCATCCTATTTATTTATGATAATTACTGAAAAATCTTAAATTCTTGTCTAACATTTTCATTTATGTGGTTGTTAAATCAATGTTTGTTGGTCCTTGGTCATGGGAAACCAAAATATAAAATAATTAAAATAAAATGATTTCCAAGAATGGAAAAGTCTTGAAAAATCGTGAAAATATCTTATAATGAACATACATTTGTTGTTAAAAAAACTAAAAAATTGACTCCAAATGTAATATTCCTATTAATATTATAATATTTTCTATTTCTGTTCACTAATAATTTACCCATTGTAAAATGATCAAAATGACGTGCTTTCTGCAGAACAAGTGTGTGCCATACTGGCCTACAAGTCCGGAAGAGAGCAAGGAAGCAGGCAGGTACATAGTGAAGTTACTGTCTGATAAAGATGCCACTGATTATAAGGTCAGAGTGATGGAGCTTTCACCTTCACACCGGGTAAGAACACCTATGCAAACATTCACACTAACACAGCACATTTATCTGTGTAGCACCTGTGGCGCATATTCTGTCCCTGTAATTCTGTTCCTTTCAATTTCATGTTGTCAGTATTGCATGTTAAAGTTACAAATGTGACTACCACTAACATTCAAGCTTTAATCATCAGTGCACTATATAAAGATATGTGATAATTATCTGCATTCATTTAGCCTCACTCCCTCTCTTTACTTTTCTGATTCCAGAAAGAGCCAGCACGGACCATTTGGCACTACCAATATATGAGCTGGCCAGATCATGGCGTGCCGCAGGAGCCTGGTGGAGTGCTTAGCTTTCTAGAGCAGGTCAATGCCAAACAGCATGAATGTTCTGGATCTGGACCAATGATTATTCACTGCAGGTACTCATCTGCACACAACAGAGCCCCTTAATACCTCCTCTACCACTTGGGGGCTTCATGAGCACAAGTTAGTCAAGTTTCCTGTAAAAAAATTGCCTACAAAACAAACATTTACATTTAAAAAAAAATAGATTAACTTTTTAAATGGCTGAGTTGGACCAGATTGTGAAGGGAAAATTGCCAAGAAGTGCCAGGCATACATGGGAACACCTTCAATACTGTTTAAAAGATTCCAGGTAGATACCATATAAAGTCAGTTAAGAAAATTCAGAGTCTGCATAGCTGTAATACATAATATATTATGTACTGAATATAATACATAATATTAATACTTTCGTTTGTGACATTCCATAGTTTGGATGGCCACTATTTTAAGAGCACTAGCACTTAGCGCAGTGCTATGCCATAAGTCATACAAGTTTTTGGCAAGTTCTGGTATTTTCATACAAGCATGTGTAGGTCGAGGCTCAAGTTGGTTTTGCGAAATGCGCTGATGGGTTTGGTCAAGTGCAATTTAATTCTGAAGTTCTTCTCCGGCACATCTGCCTCCTATAAAACTGTCCATTCTCTGTCAAGCACCAGCGATATAAACAAAGACAGCACATTCATATGAAGTTTGTGGTGTGTATGGACCGAGAACAATGAATTAGAAGAATAGAAATATGGACTTACCACCTTCTCTGCATTAAATGCATCCTTGTTGAATGCCAGGCTTCTTTGACAGTGACGCATTCCTTTTATATGCGTGGAAAATGTGGTTCTTTTCAGGATTTGAATTTACACTGTTAAATTAGAGAGGACGTATGTAACTGTCATCTACTGACACACAAATCATGGCTGATTGTATCTGAATGCACTTCTACCAGTCGATTTTGATTCTCAAACAATTAAATTCATTTATTGAAACTTGAAAAAAATGTAACCAAAATGATTTCTCAATTCAAAGTACACTTAAAAAAATATATAATAAAAATAACGAAGTGGCCAAACATTTTACTCTTCTCCAACTTCTTTTGCAGTGTTTTAAAAATCATTGTAAGACAACAATGGAACAATACCAATACAAACATAATAATAATAAATACAAAATAAACTATGACTCATAAATCTCATAAATATTAGTTTAATAAAACAAACAGTGACTACATTGATCGTCGTGGACATGATTTGATGTTCCACTACATTTACAGAGTTTGGACATGGACTTTATTACTTCCCTGCATGTGGAATCTCCAAACTGCAAATGCAGGAACTGAATTTGGACTTTGCGCTGAGATAAGACATGCTTTTGTAACATCTTGGCGCAATTACCTATTTATTAGCACATCGTGGTAATGCATAGTACTGCGCTTTGCTCACATATGAAAATAGAGCATGATGACTTCATTATTATTCTAAAATGTGAAAATAATAAATTAAGAATAAAGACTGAGTTGGTGTATCCAGACTTTTGACTGGTCGTTTACATTTTGCATTTGTAAACCTTTCCCTTTTTTAAAAGCCGATTTAGACATATTGAACATCTGTAAACCAGGCCTAGTGAACAGTAATTTGGTTTGTATTTCTATTTAATACGTCTATACAAAGATGATATTAGCAACTGCTAAGTGTTATCTTCTCTAATATTTAAACCAAAGCCCTCAGAATCACATTCTAAGAGATTGTATCAAACCCAGACGATTGATAAGACAGAAGACAAAATTATAAATGGCATGGGGAAGTGAATATTCTCTGTATGGCTAGACATTCAAGAACAAAGAAAACAAAGGCAGAATTGCAAAAACTTCTCTTCTCTTAGCATGCAATGTACTACATGCCAAAAAAGAAAAAAAAGAAGCCTAATCGGGGTGCTTTAGGCAGTATTCACACCACTCAGCAAGAAGTAATCACAGTAAATGCTTGAACTTTCCATGACCCCTGAATTTGTATTCTAAACCGTTAATTAATAGTTTGTTTATGCTTTAGTGTAAATGTGCTCTGGGACATTCAGTGTCTCATGACCTCTGCAAGCTGCATGATATGAGTTCAATGTTTTTTTTCTCAATGTGTTTTGTCAGTGCTGGTATTGGAAGAACAGGAACCATTGTGGTGATCGACATGCTTATAGACATAATTGACACTAAAGGTGAGTTTACAGCACTGATTCAACAGCTTTCTTGAATCTTTACATTTTCTTAACTTTTTTGCATTTGGCAGATGCTTTTATCCAAAGTGACTTGCAGTATAGTGCATACATTTACAAATACATGTCATCAGTTTAGGTGTTCCGCAGGAATCAAACCTATGACCTTGGCGTTGTGAGCCTTACTAGTGTATACATTTTTTTTTTTTTTGAAAGTCAGAATGCTGGCAACAGGGAGTCTGATGGTTCAGTTCCCACCAGAAGCAAGACAAAAGCCCTCACCATTGTGCACTTGAGCAAGGCACTTAACTCCAGGTTGCTCCACAGGCGTTGTGCCGTTCTATTGCAACATAACATGAAAGTCATGGAAATAAATTCTACAGGCCCTGGTCATGTGGCAATAAATTAAGAAATAATGGTTCTGCATTCATTGGAGTGCACCTAAACAGATTTGTGCATACACAGTCTGTTGATACTCTCAGACCATTGGAATGCCTTGGCACAATAAATTCCAACTCATTTTGAGAAGTTTATATTTTAAATAAGCTCAAATACATTCTAAAAATGTGCTGCATTTCCAGACGGGTTTAGGACTGCCCTAATATTTACCTTAATCTCAAAACATTAATCAAACTTTGCCATTGCAAAACTGATTTTAGATGAAGATCTTTAAAATGGCAATGAGATAATTTGATCTACAGATCAGCTCTCTCAGCAGGAGATTCATAATTCATCCGTTTTACTGCAGGTTATGGGTTAATGCAATGCAATCACATTGATGGAGGTATAATAACCTGTGAATGTCCTCAGGCTTTCTGGAGCCTATGTTTGCTTAATCTCCTTCCCTTTCTGATGACTCAGATATTTTTTTCACAAATTAATACCATCCGGAAATGCAAAAGTAACACAATTCAATGTTGTTAAGAGTACAGTTAGTCCATTGTTTATTGCCTTAAATCTTATAAGAGGTTTATTTTTACTTTTTGCAACCACATTTCATATGAACTCTTAGGTTCTGGGTCAAATATTGAAATGCAAATCATCCTGGTGTTTGAAAATGTTTCTAATGATGTTGTCCAACTGTGATGTCAGGTCTGGACTGTGACATTGACATCCAGAAGTGTATTCAGATGGTTAGAGGGCAGCGTTCCGGCATGGTGCAGACTGAAGCCCAGTACAAGTTCATCTACTTGGCCGTACTACAGTATATAGAGTCAACTACAGCCTCACGAAGGGCCGTCATGGTAAGGGAGTGGAGGGGATATCTTATGTTTTTCTCCCCTCTGTTGTATTTAGTATTGCTGATTCTTATTTTTTTCACTTTCTGTTATAGGAAACAGAAACGGAGTATGGAAACCTTTCAATTCAACCCAAACACCAGAAAGCCAGTCGCAAAACCTCTGCAAAGTGAGTACGCTCTATGTGTCAGAGACTTATACTTGCAATTTATAACCAAATATTCACAAAACATTCCAGAAATGTTCCCCTCACATCCCCTTATCTTCTTTGAACGAATGACCTGTTAAGTAGGCGGTTCAAAGTTCTCTTAGTTGCACGGGCCATTTTGATTGCACAAGCATTTGGAAAGGCTTAGAACAGTTGTGCAACATCCTATTGAAAAGAGAAAGAGAGGGATTGAGTTGCGTATTTTATCTCAGATTGGGTATTGTTTCAGTTTGACCTTGTTCTAATTGCCATAAATTGAACTAATCATTGGCTTACTGGACAATGTTTGACAAGTCTCTCTGTCTCTTTCACGTTATTTCAGGTAATGGCTCTGAGCTATGAAAATGTTATACATTTTAAGTTAATCAAAGCAACTGTTGTGGACTGAAAATAGGACAAGGAAGAGTATAATGGCGTGAATATCTCCATATTTAAGTCTAATAACACCCTAAAGGAATTGTTCACCTCAAAAATGTGTCATTATTGACACCCTCATGTTATTCCAAACCTGTTTGACTTTTTTCTTATGCAGACTAAAAAAGATGTTTTAACATACTCACTGAGCCATCTGCTTCAAGGATCAACGTGTTGTGCATTTCTGAGATGCTATTCTGCTAAACTGCTGCCACACGATTGGCTGATTAGATTATCGCATGAATAAGTAGGTGTACAGGTGTTCCTAATAAAGTCTCAGTAAGTGTATGTTCTCATCAAAAAAGTCTTGTGACTTTCCCTTTACAATGTGAATACAAATTTCACTCAGAATGCGCTCTAAACCCCAAGTAATTCATTACATTTCTTAAAAGAGCAACAGTGGCTTCAACTTTCATTTTCATTTCTATTTTGTGTAAACTTTTTGTATTTTTTCTAAAACACGTGAGATGGAAATTCTGTTTTAATTGCAAATTCTTTTTGAGATATTCCTATATTGTGAATAGTGCTGCAACTAATGATTATTTTGATAATCGATTAATCTAAGGATTATTAGAATGAATATTCGACTATTCAGAGTTTATTTTAACGATTAATCATTAGCTCTTAACCGAATATTCAGCTTGTTTCCTGAATTAAAAGGTTGTATTAAACGTGCTTACTAACAATAAAGATGACAAAATCATCTTTTAAAAATACCTCTAAATGACATTCACTGAATTAAAGGGAAAAAATACTTTTTATTACGTTTATTTCAGTAAAGAAATTCACTGCAAAAAATCCTATTGTTATCAAGTGTTTTTGTCTTTTTTTCCATTTAAAATTGTCTAGAAATCCTTAAAACAAGATAAATTTACTTGAGAAGCAACATAAGATATTTAAACTTGCTTTAAGAGACTGTATCTTAAATATAAGCGTATTTTATATATAAGTGTATTTTTTCACTTGGTTATACTTCTGCGAGTGCAGTAAAGACAAAACATACTTATATTCAAGATATGTTCTCTAAAAGCAAGTATAAATAGCTTATATGCTGCTTCTGAGGTGAATGCATCTTTGTATTTTTAATATTGTATTCAACATTCTCATATAACAATTTTTTTAACAAAAATAAAAACAAATCAAAAACATATTTTGTTGCAGTGTATATCTCACCTTTCTGTTCACTTCAATCCATCTTATACTCTCAAAAAAAACAAACTCTCACTTAACCCTCTGGGGTCTGAATTTTGTATTTTGGGCCCTGGAGAAGTTTTGACATGCCTTGACATTTGTGCTTTTTTCAGTTGCTTAAAAACATATTAATGGCTAAAGTCTGATAACACTGTATTCAGCACAAACTGGGCTACAATAATATGTGAGCAAAATGCATGTACAGGTTTGTATTTTTGAGAAAATAACGTTCATATAACACATACTAAACATTTGTCCACAAGACTTTTGAGAACTGGATCTTGTAGCCTAGATTTTTTGCTACAAAATTATGTGAAAATCATCCTGATCACTCATTCATACAAAATAATATAGTAATTTAACTTTTGTAAGACACTTTTAGTGTTGACAGGTAATATGCGAGGAGGCGTGAACTATCATGAATATGGAGGTAATTTACACCTGAGAGACAAAGACCTTCCCCTGAGCCTATCAATGAGGGATAGAGAATGAATGTGAGGAGACTTAATGATCAAAATCAAGTTTTAAGTTAAAAGAAGTAATCTGACTATATATTTTCTTTACATAAAGACTTGGAAAATGTTACATTTTCCATAATATCCTGGAGCTTTCTCGCCTGTGTGTCATTGCAAATGTGCAGAAAAATGAAAGAAAAGTGTTTACAACCTCACAGTCGAGGGGGGGGGGGGCGTGTACATTTGCATTGATTGTCTCAGCACATTAGCGTATGAATGGCGCGCTCTGCTGGTGGGTGGGATCACATTACAGATAATGAGATGGACCGGTAAAAACTGTACATCGCTTTGTTTCAAACAGATTGCATCGCAGGAGAATATTTGTTTTATATTGCAATAGTTTTATTTAAAAGTAGACATTTTAAGCTTTCTTTAGACATTTTTCATGTTTGTGTGATAGGTATTCGCGGAGTTTCAGTTCCTTTTTGTGACGTGTTTCTGAAATATGCTCGTGGAGACAGAGACTGCTGAAAGCTCACCCTTTTAATTTTCTTTATTTTACAAAAGCACAAGATGTTGTTATTGTGAGTGTACACAAATAAAAGTAGACCCTTTATAGTCTCTAATGATGTCTTACACTTATCTGTATACCCAAAAATGACAGAGTATTTTAAGTTGTTTCTGCTGTAATGACGAAAATATCCAGCAGGATGCGCCGGCGTGTCCGTCGACCCCAGAGGGTTAAGCATGCACGCACTCTCATTAAGTGTGCGTGCTCGAGGGACGAGCATACAGTTTCAATCTCTTCCCCTTAGATAGGGACATTTGCGCAACTCATAGATGAGGCACTGACCACACAGAGAAATGCCAGTTTAGAAGTTTGTAGTTATTTACACGATCTGCTTCCGTATTATTTGAACTTTAGGACTGGAATAGCTTTATCTCATCTGTGCCATGCACGATGGCCTGATTATTTTTAGTTGTTTTTGATCATCTTACTGTAAAGTACAGAAATGATTAAAAGGGACATTATTGAATGACAAATGGGTCATGTGCATTTCGTCTTTGGACACACATTAACGGACCAAATTTTACACTCAACATGTAGTGAAAGGACGTGCTGCTGAATATTTCACCACTATTCTACACAACTACTGGTGAGTGAAATGTAAACATTTACCAGCCAGTTTTCAAATATACACATTAGTCGCATAGTTGAAATTTGGTTGCAAATGCTCATTTTAGTGGAAGGCTGTACTTGGAGTAAAATATCCTTCTTGGGATTTAAGAATCAATATCGATATTGTTTAAATAAAGATTGTGATGCATCTGGAAATCTATATTTTTACCTACCCATAACTGGCATATTATTGAAATGATCTCCTTTTGTGTTCTGCATAAGAAAGTAATATGGTTTGGAATGACATTTTCGGGTGAACTGTCCCTTTAAATGAAGATTTTTCATTTCCAGGCATTGCAGATGACTTCTCATTCCATTGAACTCCTTTGCGTCTTGTGATGTTAGGATGGTTATGATGAATAGACTACTATAAGTTTGTGACTAATTAGTGACACTTTCTTTTTCAGAAAAAATGAAGAGGTTTATGAGAATCTGGGAGCAAAGGGCAAGAAAGATGTCAAAAAGCAGAAATCTCAGGATAAGAAGAGTGGATCTGTCAGAAAACGCTAAAAAAGAATAAAAAAAATAGATGACATTTTATTTTACTTCACTGTTGTACAGCTTATAATAAAATACATCTTCAGGTTTTTTACAGACATACTGTTTTAAATCAAACTGAGCCAGAGGTTTTTGCGAGAAGCCCAAAAAGTTGATTGTATTTAGCAAATCCTGCTACATTTATTTTCAATTTTATTTGTTAAAATAAAATTGTTATTTAGCAACAAATTATTGATCAAGTAAATTTGTTTTACTTGATATAAATTGACCCATGATCTGCTTTCTCCCATGTATTTCTGAGTTTCAATAAAAGCCTGCCCAAAGACTGTTAAAAGTTATCGCTTGCCATTTACATTTATCAGCAGTAATAAAATGAAGATGTGTTTGCATAGACTGTTCAGTTTTCCGGGATATTATTATTATTACAGCGGTAAGGCCGAATGGAAAGGCTGATGTGCTGGAGAGATAATATGCACAAAGCCTGGCCTGATGCCAGTGAGAGGAAACATCTCGGTTACGCATGTAACCTCAGTTCCCTGAGGCGATGGGAACGAGATATTGCGTTTATTAACGCATATGGGGAGTGCCTTCTTATACGACTTAGTTGAAAACTCTCTACAATAACGCCAATATTCTAATATTGGCTATAGTGTTTTAGTGACGCCTGTTTATGAAAACAGGTGCACAAAAACACCATTTACTCCAAATTTCTGTCTGAGAACAAGGAGCGCATCACTCCCGCCTCAATAACTCTGAGTCTAGTAGTGTGGCTAGCGTTCGCAATGTCTCGTTCCCTTCGTCTCTGGGAACTAAGGTTGCATATGTAACTGAGACGTTCCCTCAGTACTGTAGTAATCTAGATCGGTCTCTGTCTCGAGAGAAAAATCGACCGCATTTTTACTCAGTCTTGTCTCGGTCTCACACAAAGAGAGCTCTGGATTTTATTTCAAGACTGGGGTCAAGACCACAACAGCGAGATGTCACTAAATTGCCTTGTCTGATTTATTTGTTAACATCATTACTGTTACTGGGTGTAAATCTTCCTGCTTCAAATGCAAGCAATAACTTGACTCATTTCTAATTAGACATTTTTGTAACTGTTAACAGCTGTCACACCTCCCCTCCCCCTTCACACACTCAAAGAAAGTGAATGCAGTAGACAGGAGAAGAAACTGTGGCTGTCTGAGAGATGTCAGCCAAATATTCTGTAATACACTTTGGCTGCATAAACAAGTGTTTCCTAATAACTGTGTCCAGGTGTGCAAAAATGATAAAATTCTTCAAAATAAATAAATAAATACCGTTTTTTTTTTTCTGGTATTTAAATGAAGGCATAGAGACTAAAAGCTGTTTATTTGTGTACAGCATAGTTACAGATGCTATGAACAGATGTGGCTTACTTTTGGCATTTCTCTCATGAAACATAAAAGAATATGATTAACTGTAAACGATTGTTATATATATATATATATATATATATATATATATATATATATATATATATATATATATCTATCTATATATCATTCATATATATATATATATCATATATACATATATACTGTATATAGATAAGAAATGGAAGTAAAACCACAATTTAAAAAAGAAATTTAAAAATGGCCATTTAAAATCAATAAAATACACAATAAAAAAAAAAAAATATATATATATATATATATATATATATATATACACACACACACACACACACACACACACACACACACACACACACACACACGAGTCTCAAGATGCTTCCACTCATGAATTGCCCTTGTTCTGAGGGACGATTCAGCTTCACAAGCCCTCCCACCCCTCTCGTCTGTGATGCCCAAGGATTTACACGAGGAGGCACAGCGGTGAGTTAGAGCAGGATGAATTTGAGGTGATCCTCATGCTGGCACACAAGCCCCTCCACTAAGCGCAAGTTTTCAGATACGCTATGTGAGAGACAAGCTCCAGCCTTCAAGAGCGCGTGTCCTCGTCTCAGCGGTTCTGATGCTGGGGATGATAATGACAATGTCATGTCTCTCGCAGCATCAGGCGAGTGGTCAGTGGATGATGCTGCTGCCCCTCCCCCCAGCAAGGGCGATGAGCGTGCACGTGCCACTGACAGGCTGGTCGAAGAGCTTAACCTTGAGTGGTCTCCCCCAGAGGAACCTGAACAATCTTGCATCGATGAATAGTTTCTGCAGTCTGGACACCGTCAAGTGGCCGCATTCTGCAAATCTGCCCCATACTACCCCGAAGTTCATAACGAACTGTCCAAGTCCTGCTGCACGCCCTTCTCAGCACGCTCGCACAGTTATGCCATCCTCTCTAATGTGGATCACAGGGAAGAAAATGGTTATGCCCAATTACCCCCTGTGGAGGAGGCCAAAGTGGCACACCTCTGCCCACCGCGTAACAGTGGGTGGAAATCACACCCATGCATCCCTCCAAGCCATGTCAACAAACGTCCACACTGGCTGGAAAAGCTTACTCAGCAGTAGGACGAGCTGTATCAGAGCTACACACAATGGCGGGGCTCCAGGTATTTCAAGCCAAGCTCCTCAAGCAAATGGACGAGCAAGGCTTTGATCCAGAGACATTCAAAGAGCTCTGCACGTTCTGGATCAACATATATGGCTGACCCTCACACAAATGTGTGATAGGGAAAAAGCAAAAAAACTCCTGACAGGCACAGCCCTTTGAAGCAGAAAGCAGAGCCAGCGGTTCCCTCTGGGTCTGCTCCATAGAAGGCTTGATTGGAGAAACAAAACACTGTTCCCCATCTCCCCACTGCTGGTTGTCAGGAAAGGAATATTGTTGTTCACAATATTGTTCAATGTTGTTTCTGTTTCTTGTACAAATAAATGCAAAAAGAAATGCAATGAATGCAAAAAAAGAATACAGCAGTCGCTGAAAATGCATGAAATGCTCACACATTCTCAATAAAGAGCCCTTTTTCATCTTCAAAGCACATACATTATGCGCAACCACTTCCCTATGGTGAGCACACATTATATCATGGTGAGCAAACCAAATTACCCTCAGTCCCATTCTGCGAACGAGTGGCAAGCTCAAATGGGTATTTCAGAGCTGTACACATATGGGTCAAACATAGCCTTTGATCAGTGAACCCCATTTAACACCGACACAGCAGGAAAAACAGTAGGAGAAATTAATAAACTTCTCAGAGCACTGTGCCAAAAAAATTGATATACACAAGTGTTTTATTTATTATATATTTTTGTAATATTTTGTTTAAGGGATAGTTCACCCAAAGATACAAATTCTCTAATAATTTACTCACCCTCATGCCATCCCAGATGTGTATGACTTTCTTCTGCTGAACACAAACGTTTTAGAAGAATATTTCTAAGGTCTGAATGGCTTTAAATCTACAAAAGGCAGAATAAAAGTAATTCATAAGATTCCAGTGGTAAAATCTGTGTCTTCAGAAGTGATATGAAAGGCGTGGCTGAGAAACAGATCAATATTTCAGTCCTTTTATACTATAAAAAAGCCCAGTAGGCGGCAATATGCACGAATCGTCAAAAGAAGAAGAATGTGAAAGTGGAGATTTATAGTAAATATTGATCTGTTTCTCGCCCACATCCATCATATCACTTCTGAATATATGTATTTAACTACTGGAATCTTATGGATTACTTTTATGCGGCTCAGTGCTGGTCCTACCCCATTTGGCACCATAGGCAAGACTCTCCAGTAACCCGTGTCCCCCAACTAAAATTATTAGAAAGCTATGAATTACTTTTGACACAAAAAAGTACAAATTAACACATAATACATCCTAATATGTGTAAACCCAAACTAGCAAAAATGTATTATAATAATGTTGGGAAGAAGTACGCAAGTCCATGTTATGGCTTCTTAAGTAGGCACAGTAGCGGTTCTAGGTTGTTTGGCGCCCTGGGCGAAACCAGCTTCAACACGCCCCCAAAGTTGTTAAAGTTGTGTATATAGGAATACCTTTAATGTAAAGTGAACTTGAACCAAGTCAAGTGGTCAAAGATGTAACCAACAACAACAACAAAAAAGGCACACTGCCCAAAAGATCTATTCACATTGTACAGTATATTTCACAGCAGGCACATTGCATCATCGGAATACAGGGCACATTTTGTTTGACACAGATTGAACACTAATTATTGGCTTGGTAGATTGGCACCCCCCAAGCGATGCCGCCCTAGGCACTCGCCTATGTCGCCTAATGGGTTGACCGGCCCTGATGCTGCTTTTATGTGCTTTTGGATCTTTAAAATGTTGGTACCCATTCACTTGCATTTAATGGACTATATAGCAGAAATATTCTTCTAAAAATCTTTGTTTGAATTCAACAAAAGAAAGAAAGTCATACATATTTGGGATGGCATGAAGGCCATGATGAGAGAATAAAAAATGTGGGGGTGAACTATCCCTTTAAATAGCCTAACCTCTTTATAGAGGTTAGCCTAATTTAGATGATAAATACTATAAGATACTCTAACTGTTGATCACACTGAAACAAAAAAACAGCTACAACGTTTTCTTTATACTGCTATCATTCTTTTGTTATATTTTGTATTATACTGTATATTGCCAATTTGTGCATATTTAATATTTAATATAAATAAGCATAATTAGCATATATGAATGCGTTCAGTGCGGTTTAAAACTCAATAAGGAGGTTGGATTTGGCTAGTTATTCGTATATGAGCTGATTTGGGAGGAGTCATGGCTACTTTGGGGTTTACTTACAGAGTGAGGATGGAATGTTTATCGGGGCTTGGGGCATTGTGTGCAGAACATCACGGAATAGATTCTCCGGCTTGGATTCTGCATCTCGTTCTGCACTGATAGTTATTTGCGTTTTGTCAGCAGGAAACACAGCGTCAATCGCGCTATTCTTTATAACCAAATTAAACAGCGTAGGATGCGATAGTGCTGCCTGAAGGCACAAAGAGATCAGGACGGACATCTAAAGGGAAAGTGAGTGCACAGAGCCACACGTCAGATAAAGTTTAGCCGGCTGCGTGTCGATTCGCATCAAAGACAGAGAAAATGTCTAAACCTAATTATACCGGCATTTACCACATGGTTTCCCAGGACAGCTTTGATGAATATCTGGCGGCTTTGGGTAAGCAGGAATATCTTCACTTTTTTTCTTTTGTCAGTTTGGAAATCTAAGTAAAGATGATGAGAGAGCAAAACTGATTTTTGTCCTAGAATATAAAGAGTCCATTCACCACCAAACACAGTCACTCAAATTACAATATTAGGGGGCGTTAAGACTGAACTGAATAGAAAAAGATAGAACAGAACACAGGTGTCTCGAGACGGGATCTAAAGACAAAAGACGTCCATCTAGCTCAAACTATTGAAAAAACAAAAAAAAGCTTAGACATGTTCGGTGTGAACAGCCCCTCTAACTTTGTTTGTAACTTGATAATGTGTCGACTTGAATGCACCCTCTCTACTTGTCTTCAAAGCTCTGTGAAGATGGTGACATACCTCACTTTAACCTTTGATTTACTCAAATATAATCATCTTCTTGCCATGGGGAAGAAAGCCTAAACGAGATCACAGCATTGTAATGTGTAAAGAATACAAATGGGAGTCATGCCTGAACAGATGTGCATTGCTTTTACATTCAAGATGAAAATTATAGGTCTGTCACTGTCATAATATACTGAGGTTATCTCTTTTAACCTACCTCTCTCTTCTCTGTGTCTGTCTTTGTAATGTTTCACATTTAGATGTTAATTATGCATTAAGGAAAATCGTCAGCATTCTGAAACCCAGTAAACATATTGAGCATGATGTGAACACCGGCAAAATGAACATAAAGACAGTCACAACCTTTAAGAACTTCGACATGGATTTTACTCTGGGACAGGAATTCACCGAGGACCTGGGGCCAGTTGATGGACGAAAGTGCCAAGTATGTGGGATTTTTACTGGCTTTTTGCTCTTTCTTTTTATCGTCTGTGACGTATTTGTTACAAATGTGCCACTTTAAAAGTAACAACAGCCAGACAAAAGGACTGGGGGAAGTGTAGTATGTGTGTTGCTAATGGATAATGTTCTCCACATGTTTCAGACCACTGTCGACTGGGACGGTGATAAATTGGTGTGCGTTCAGCGAGGAGAGAAAGAGGGTAGAGGGTGGACACACTGGTTGGAGGGAAACATTCTCCATTTGGTAAGACATTAAGGCTTATCCTGGGTCATACAAACTGCATTACATATGTCTTGTTATCTATTTGCAGAAATCTTATAAAAGGTAACTCAAAAAACTTAAATCCTGCAGAATCCTACAGCCCTCTTCTGAAGGGGGTTCCATAGAATAGAACAATGGGGAGTGGAATTCTTTGAAAAGGTTTCATTTTTTATTACCACGGCAACAAAAACTATTAATTATATTTACAGATATAATGTATGAAGTGCAGGGTTTTTTTTTTTTTGAAGGAATGTTCTGGTTTCAATAACAAGTTAAGCTCAATCGACAGATTTTGATTTTTCAAATTATGACTTGTCTGCAAAATACACTGAGGCACTTACAATGGAAGTAAATGGGGCCAATTTTTGGAGGTGTTAAAGGCTGAAATGTTAAGCTTATAATTTTATACAAGCACATACATACATTTTCCTGTTAAAACTTGTGTATTATTTGAGCTTTCAAGTTGTTTAAATCATTGTATTTAAGGTTGTTGTAGGCTTTAAGGAATTACATCATCATGGCAACACATTTCCAAAATTGGATTTAACTTTACTCCAAAATTTGTATCACATTTAAATCATGTTAACATGCTTGCTATTTTCCTTCTTGTGGCTATATTTTTGAAACAATGTGTATTTTAACGTTTACAGATTGGTGACATTCACTTCCATTGTAAGTGCCTTACTGTAACCCATATTTATTTTTAGATTTTTTTAAGAAGAGACAAGTCAAAATGTATTTTAGTGGTTATCAAGTTTATACCACAAACGCTGTTGATTTAGCATTAAATATTGAACGCGGAATATTTATTTAACTGTTACTTTTATGGCAATTATGAAAATCAATTTAGAGACCTAAATAGACCACACATGTGAAAAGTGTCAAGATGACAAAATGGAAAAAAGGGTATTGAAAGAGGAGATAAAGAGGAGGAGGGGGATTTAAGCAAGGAATTTGAGACGGAAGGTCTTTTGTGTGCTGGTTTAGCAGTCTTTTTAGAAATCTCTTCCCATCCTACTGTCATGTTCTTTCCCACGGTTGCTTGTCGTTTAACATATCTTTCAAAACAACAAACAATTTATTCATTTTGGGGATAGTTCCAATGTAGCAACCTGGGTCTCCAAGCCTTGTTCAAAAACACAATGTTGAATAGGCTCTCTCAAAATCTCTTGCAAGTTCATGGATCGAACCTAAGCCTTCATTGGGCTACTACCAATGTTTGAGTCCCTGATAATGCTTTTTTTTCCATTTTGTTTTCTCTCCCTCATCTCTCTTTCTTTCTCCCTGCAGGAGTTGAGGGCTCAGGGTGTAACTGCCAAGCAAGTCTTTAAGAAGTCTGAGTGAGGGATAGCGAGAGGGAGAAAGAGAGGGGCCATTTGCGGGGAGTTTAAGCTCAGAGTGTCCTAAGATATCTGGACTCAGAAAGAGGCCATGTTGCCACATAGATCTGTCCTCAATCAGCAGCAAATATTGTTTTAATGGAGACTACAAATGTAGAAATTGTTTCCCTCTCAGTGAAATATTTCAGCATGAAAGTGAATTTCCTTCTCTCGCATTTGAAATCCAAACAAAATTTAGAATGAGATCAGGCCACAGTAGCCCTCCAGACCTTTGTTAATTTTAGTGAATGGTACTGTAAATATGGACCAGTTTCAGGCTGGATTCATAAAATCCTAAAAATGTTTTATGCCGTTATGTTTGTAGTATGCAGAAATAGTGATGCACTTAGCCAATCAAGTAGTTCACATTCTTAAATTTGTATTCCAAAATTCTATGCCTATTTATCAAGTGTCCTGCTACGGAATTTGAATTTGTAAAAAATTCTGTAATGACTGTTAAGTCTGTTGAATTTGTTTTGATTAATGCACTGCACTTGTCAAACTTTGCCTAAAAGTGCTGAGATATGTATGGTCAGAAATGTAAAGTTATTGTCCTCTACTGAATACAACTCTTTATATTACCATAAAAACAGATGTGTGTGAAATATTTTTGTTACTGGTTACTTGTCTTAAAAAGTTTTATATAGCTGCTGTGCTGTTTCAGTTGTTAAAAGATTGTTCAGTACAAGTTGGGCTCAATCGATAGCATTTGTGGCATAATGTTGATTACCACAAAAATTTATTTAGACTCCTTCCTCCTATTCTTTAAAAAAAGCAAAAATCGAGGTTACAGTGAGGCCCTTACAATGGAAGTGAATGGGGACAATTTTTGGAGGGTTTAAATAAAGCATATAATTTTATAAAAACACTTGCATTAATTCTTCTGTTAAAACTTGTGTGTTATTTGAGCTGTAAAGTTGTTTATATTGTCATTTTTGTGTTTGTTGACATTACATCGTCATGGTAATGAAGGCTATAATTTTACACAGAAAATGTTTGTAAGTGATTTTATCAAACTAAAATAATGTTTACACACACTTTCTTTATGTCTTGTGGCTAAACTTTTTAAACAGCGAGTATTTTAGTGTAAAAAATTGTCCCCCATTAACTTCCATTGTAAGTTCCTACATCCAGATTTTTGATTCCTTTAAAAAAGGAGGAACGTGTCGAAATAAATGTTTGTGGTAATCAACATTATATCACAAATGCTGTCGATTGAGCTGTAAATAACCTGGAACATTCATTTAATTTACTAAATGCTAACTAAAACACTTACATTGACTACATGGGACTGTAACTTGATAAAGTGCACAGTGGCCACCTCATAACACTTTAATTTATAAAACTTATGCTAGCATTAATGGTTGACCGATATATCGCAAAGGCCTATAAATCGGCCGATATTCTGACTTTTTTAATGTTCGGCATCGGCTGATAAATTTTCCCGTTTGGTTAAAAACCAAACCGTTTTTTTCTTGAGGGAGGCAAAAATCACCTGCATGCATGCAAAGTGACTGAGACATGTAAACAACCAAGTTTTGTTTTGTTGTTACGTGCTATCATGTTACTACAATAATAGAACGTAGTGCAACACAGTGTCATTTAAATGGTCCACATATTTGGCAGATGCATTTGAGCTCATAATGTTAAAGTGCTCGACTGTTTAATTCTCCCTCTCTCTCCTCAACAGTTCCCTGTAACTTTGAACTGTCTTGTCTAATAATAAAAAGGCAAATATCAATAAAACTAATATCATATACCATCTGAAAATATGCACATATCTCATTAAAACAGATGTAATAAACCAACCTCACACAACTTCAGCAGATCCAGCATCCTGTGGAGCGCTCATTTCTTTACCTCTAAAGCATGTATTCTAACAGTCTCTCCTCAACAGTTCCCTGTAATTTTTCTAATGACAAAAGGCAAATATCAATAAAACTTATATTATATACCATCTGCAAATATGCAGATATCTCATTTAAAAAGATGCAATTCACGAACCTCACGACAATCCAGCCTTTTCTTACCGTCGAGAAGTATGCACAGCAAACTTATGCAGCAATAAAACGAAGTCAGGTGACTTCTTGAATGTACTGAATGACCAGGTTATCCCATCAATTGATTTTTTCTTCCCTGACGCCACGGGCATTTTCCAGGACGACAATGGCCAGATTCATTGGCCTCAAAATGTGAAAGAGCAGGGGCGGGACCAGAATGGTGGCAGCTAAAAATGAGCTTTACCACCCCAACTCAGATCCTGCTCTTCTATTCTAAACTTTTCTATTTGCAAAAGTAATGTTTGGGCGTCCAAAATGTATTTTCCCTATTGACACACTAAGGCTGAAGATATAAAGAACCATCTTAAGACAAATGTTTTTGTGAAACATCTTAAGTGCCTAAAATTTTTGCACAGTATTGTATGTACAGTAGCATTCTTGCATTCTCTTTGCACTGGAGGATTCTGTCACAAAAAAAGCATACTTGGTAATAAAGCTCATTCAGATGTCATTTTGTCAGGAGTAGCCGACTTGTAAGTGGAGAAAGATTGAGTGCAACTTTTAAAATAACTTACATGTTGTTCGTACTGCAGCCAATAACGACTTGATTTGCAATATAGATTAGGCTTGTAGAAACTATTATTTTTTTCTCCCTGTTCAGACTTCCAAAAAAAACAAGTTGATTTAAGGAGGATATACTAAGAATCTGAATGTCGGTACCCGTCTCAACAACGCCTACAAACCTCAAATATAATGTCTTCCCCACTGCAAAGCCCTTATTTGACCACTAAGGGGCGACAAGAGGACAATATCTTCTGGACTTCGTCCCTTTTGCTTTATCACACGGTATAATCCATTCCAAACACATCATCACCGAATTTGACCTCTTTGTGTTGATGGATCAAATGATCAAACAAAACAAGCATACAAAAAAACATATCTTAAATAGAGGATTAAAGACAATATATATATGTTTTATTGCAAGAGAAGAGACCATACTGTGGAACGGCAGTAAAACTCTGAACATTTTCATTCATCCAGGTTAAATATGTGTTAGACTTTATTTGTGCTCTTTAATTATAGTTCTTTACAAATGCTTTACAAAAATATGCAGTAAAGCTCATAGCTTTATAGTTGTCCATCCATCCATCGTCAACCGCTTATCCTGTGTACAGGGTCGCGGGGCGCTGGAGCCTATCCCAGCTAACATTGGGCGAAAGGCGGGGACACCCTGGACAGGTCGCCAGTCCATCGCAGGGCCACACATCGACAGACATACACTCACACTCACCTCCACATCCACACCTAGGGCAATTTTTTTGGAGACACCAATTAACCTAGCCTGCATGTCTTTATAGTTGTAGGTAAACCAAATCATTCTATACTCATGGATAATTGTCAGGTAAATAGAAGTGAGTTAATCATTCCATTCAGACTCCTGTGGCTCTGATTGATATGTGGAGTGGCACATGATGCTGTCTTTATATCCATTTGCAGCATTGGATTCGCTGTATTTCTCTGAAACTGTCCTCACTGGCATGGCTCCACAACCACACCCTGTGTTACAGTCTATGTTTGTGTCATTTTCAACTGTGGAAAGAAAATCAGGTACAATCAGTATTGAACAATGATTGAACAGCATTGATAATTGAACTGGCAAATATTTTTTAACTCCACTACAAGCTAGTTCACCCAAAAATGAAAATTCTCATCATTTTCTCAATTTCCCCCATTGCCCCTTATCTATCATGGCCTCCTAATAATCCCCATCCCTGAGTTGGTTACATCACCCTAATCTCTTCTCCATCAATAGTTGGTATGTGGTGAGCGTAATGGTATACTATGGCTGCCAGGTGGATGCTACACACTGGTGGTATTTGAGGAGAGTCCCCCTGTACTATCTGAAGCACTTTGAGTGCCTTGAAAAGCGCTATATATAAAATGTAAGGAATTATTATTAATAATCAGTTTCTTATGAGATTATACTCATGATATCCTGAGAAATCAGTAAAAGCAGATTACTTCACAAACTGGATAAACAATGAACCTATTGTCACTCACAATATGACTGGTTTTACAACATCATGTGAATCAGACCCCGTGATTAAGCTGAGACAACAAATTATGTGTAGGAAGAACATTTAGGAGTCGTGGGAAGCCAAACCCTATTAGATTCTATAGCACACAGTGAAAGATGACACATACTGTATGTGGTTTGTACCCTTCCGTCTGTGAGCTGATAAGATCAGAAGAGGTCAAAGGAAACTTTGTAATCATTTACAGGTATATGGTGACGCAAAGCCATTGTTGTAAACATCACACAACCTTTGTTACTGTTCATTTAGAAAATCTGCTGACTGCAAGTAATGCGTTCTGTGGGAATGTTTGTATGATTCTACAGTGGTGTGACTTAATGTTATCTGTCAGACATCTGGGTCACAGCCTCAGAGAAATATTACTTGAGATCCAGTTTTGCACTAAATGTAATACCTGGATGCTGTTGGAAGATTTCAATCATCTTATATGGGTTTAAATTCATTTAGATTGTACAAATAAGGTTTGAATAAAATGGTTTCACGTACAGATTAAATAAATGGCCATTTGAAAATAAAATAAAAAACCTCAGGATATAGCCAAGTTTGATCATTAAACAGAAGGATGTAATTTGATTATTTGCGCTACATGCTACAGAATGAACAAGAGGTGCCGCTCTGCTCTGTCATATGGTATACACACGTACGCACACGCACACACGAGCAACATACTGCTGGTGCTTTATTTTCATACAGTGTGTTTAGAGTATAAATGGCTGTTAACACTTAAAGGAACTCCTCAGGTACAGATTTCAGCTGGAGAGTTGCAACAGGAGTATACCAGCAGTAAGGGGAAGCTTGATATAACTAACCCATAAAAACAAGAAGAACTCAAAGGTCTGTCAAAATAAAAGTCCTGCTTAAACAAAAGCACAATTCAACTGGATGTGTGAAATTGAAGACAGAAAAATATAACTACTGTATAAATATGTTATATTCAAAATGTAGCAATAACAATTATGTAGTATTAAATTGTATTATTATTGTTAAATCTGTAAGCCTTGTGCCACAGGTAATCAGATCTTTTTCCATTAATATTTTCATTAATACTCTGTTGTGCAGCATTTTATTTTAGCAAAAATAAAATGGCAATTTTTAGTAAAAACAAATAATGATAATTTTGATATTTCTATGTGATTAAAACTATGTATCAATTTGATTAAACATCTGTAAGACTTTACACAGTTCTTTTAATCTTTAATAAAGTACATTTTTGTGTAATTTCATAAAAAATCTGAGGCTTTTTTATTTGATTATAGTATCAATTTAGTATCGATACTGAGGTAACAGGGCTGGTATCGTACCAAAGTGAAATTTTTGGTATCGGAGCAACCCTAGTATGTGGGTGAAAAGAAGACCGGCAATTCATTTTACTTGTGCATTTAACAGAAAGAGGGTCTATTACCTGTATATGTGTGTTGGTGATATTCTGCATGTTTCTCCACACCAGGGTATTTCAGGATGTCTGGAGGAAGTACTGGTGAGTGTAAATACTCTGAAATATTCACTAAAAACACACATATGCACATGTCATTAGATGATTCACAAGCCTTAAGAAAAAACAACTTGCTAACCAATGCGTGATGGACTCTTTCTGCAGTGCTTGATGAATGTGACTTTTGCCTTTTATTGTTATGATATATAAATATATAAATCCCTATAAATGGATATCCTGTCATCATTTGCTTACCCTTGTATAATTTCAATCCCACATGATGATCTTTCTTCATAGACCACAAAAGGAGATGTTATGTAGGATGTTTATGCTGCTCTTTTTTTGACATAATGCAAGTGAATACTGACCAGGGACTGTCAAGCTCCAAACAGGCAAAAAACACAAAAGTTGTTCATACGACCTGTGCCCTATTTTCTGAGTGATCTCAAGCCATGTGAAAGCTTTAAGGAAAAAGTTTGGGAGTGGTGGCTCAGTGGTTGAGGCTCAGGGTTACTAACCAGAAGGTTGGGGGTTCAAGCCCCAGCACCACCAAGATGCCACTGTTGGGCCCTTGAGCAAGGCACTTAACTCCAGGTTGCTCTGGGGGATTGTCCCTGTAATAAGTACTGTAAGTCGCTTTGGATAAAAGTGTCTGCCAAATGCATAAATGTAAATGTAATGAAAAAGGCCAAAAATTGAAATGAATCATTATTCAATGATAATCTTCTCTGCCTCAGCTGTTTGTATATATTCAAATGTGACATGTCAAGAAGGGCTTGAAATCATGCAGTATGCCAAATTTATATGCACATACTAGCATTCTAGAGAGGAACAGTACAGGAGATGATTTTCCGTGATAAACATCTAAAATTGTTTTCTCATATGACTTATGAACTACCGGTTATGGTACTTTTTTGGAGTTGACAGTGCTTGGTCAATATTCACTTTCATTGTATAGAAAAGAGAAGCATAAACATCCAACATAACATCTAAATTTGTGGTTTAAGAAGAAAGAAAATAATTTGGGTTTGGAGAGACAAAAGGGTGAGTAAATGAGGAATTTCACGTTAGAGAGTTCAAAAAAAATGTCATGTTAGAGAGTTGGACATAATGCAAGATTTGGATGCCATTTACAGTACTCATCGTTTTGCTTCTGGCAACAGATGTGTCTGATAAGTTTTAAGAAAGCATGTTTGTGCAGTCTTCATCAGTAATATAAGGCTGTGCATGTGTATGCTGAACTGAAAGGATGTGGTCTACTAGCAGCATTTTAATCTCAAGCATCTTGTGCACCAAGCAGAAATCTTTTGACAAAGCACACAGCATAGAAACTTGTATGACTGTTTGTGTGTTTTGTTATATTCCCTACATCCTCACTGATAATGCTATCAGTGACAGCAGCAGAGGTAGTATCATTGATTGCAGAGTAGTCTATTACTCAGTGACTGGCAGAGCAACTCTGGAAATTGTGTTTGTGTGCGCGTGTGTTTGAGAGAATTTGGGGTTTCCCATCAATCAGACCAGCAGTTACTGCAAAATGACCCTTTTATTTACATCAATGCAAAATGCTGTTCACCCGTCATCAAAAGGACAATTTTTTTTCTTAACCCAGATCTGCAACCTACAGATTTTATCTGAAGTCAGCTTGGTTTCAATGACCAGCTGTAAAGCAATGTATGAGACCTGGCTGAGATCAAGCAAAAGTCTATTATAAATACCGTTTTAATATTTGAACATATCTTGTAAAAACACATGTAACTTGTTTAGTGAGCGGGTAAAGAATTAAAGAATTCCTTCTGAAGTGTCACATTTTTCAAGCTACTGAAAAAGCATAATTTTCTGTTAAGCTGTTTTGAAATTGTGTTGTGAAAAGCACTATACAAATAAAAATGACTTGACTTGAACTTGATTTTTCTTCCTTCATCTGAAAGTCTACATCACTGAAACCTAATTGAGGGTATGTGCACCCTAGGGGGTGCTAAGTCACGTTCCAAGTAGTACTTGGAAAGATTTCGATTTTTAACCTTGAAAATAGAAATTAAGTTTTAAAGAGATAATTCACCCAAAATTTTAAATTCAGTCATTGTTTACTCACCCCTGTACTGTTATAAACCCATATGACTTACTTTCTTTTTCTTATCACAAAGGGAGTGTGGTGAGCCGAGCAGCATCTGGGCAAAACGAGGCTGGGAAGATAAGTGGCAAATGACTTTCACCTGCGTGACATACCGGTTTTGTGTTCCAGTGAGGGGCGGTGGGAGTACTTAACGAGAAGTGATAGCGGCAGATGGAAGAGAGAGTTGCGTGAAGCTGTCTGTGTGTAGCGTGTTGAGCTGAAAAGCCAACACAGTTTATGTGTAGTCAAGCTGAAAAGAAAACCTTTTGTGTACTGCTGAAATGTGGCCTTGTTGTGTGCGACTGAAAAGTGCAACAATAAATGTCTACGTGTTTTGTCAAGCCAACCCTAGCATCCTCCTTTCCACAAACTGTTACAGGGAGAAATTATGAAAACATTTTGTGCTGAGTGATGTCAAACAAAGGCAGTTTATGGTGACCATCTCTTCAAGGTTCAATAAGACACAAAATTATAATTCAGAAGTCTAATAAATTATTGTATACGAAAATTATAAAGTTTAGTGAGAAACAAATCAAACTATAATGTATTATTAAGTCAAACTTGTGACTGAACATTGATCTCCCATGCATGTTCATGAGTCTGCATGCAAGCTTTAGAGCTTCTTGCACGAGAGCAACAAATTGTTATGTTTTGCTTCAACAGGACCACCAGTAATAATAACATCAGAAAGCACAATAAATATGCATACAAACCAGAGAACAGAACTTAAAAACATGTCTGAAGAAGTTGTGTCTGAATAGATGCGTTACTATGCCCAGCTATATTTGTTTGAACAGAGTCCTCAATCAAACAGTGTGATGGGGGAGGCTGAAGGTAGCTACACATACACACCCAGATGTTACAGTCAGACAGAGAGTACAGGAGACTGCAGTGAAAGTGAAAGAACTGAAGAGAAAGGTGGAGGGAGCATGAATGTCTATCACCTCTTCTCTATTCTGAACCAGTGGGTGTGTGCTCATCGAGATGCAAGCTTCTGACGGACAGAACAGTGCTCTTCGTTGGAAGGTGTAACACTCTCTGCTAAAATTAAGTAGTTTTAAAAGGCAAGTGTATTGCTGGCATCAATATAATGTTATCAGAGTGATTTTGGACTGGTGCCAGTTCATAGCAGATGAGGTTACCAGGCGACCAAGCAATCTCTGTTGATTGAGGACTCCGGTTCAATCAAATAAGGCTGGGCATAGAAACGCATCTATTTTCCGACTACAAACTCTTCAGACATGTTTTGTAAGTTCTGTTCTCTTTGGTTTGTGTGCAGCTATGTTGTGTTTTCTGTTGTTAATATTGCTGGTTGTCGTGTTAAAATAAAATATAACAAGTTTTTCCTTGAATGCCCCACCTCGCGAGAGACAGCATAACTACTGTTGCTCACGTGCAAGGAGCTTTAACCGTACATTTCCTCTAGTGTTGTGAGCAAAGGTTAAGCAAGTGTTTTCAATTAATTCCAATGGAAGTCGAGTCCCATGCTCTCGAGGTGGATTGTGATGTTGAGCGGTGCAGAAAAAGAAAATGAGGATGGTCAAGAATGTGTCAAAAAGGTTGAAATTACTCAACTTTATGCAAATGATGAACAAAAAATAGTAGGCAGCAGCCAATCACTGTGAGCTGAAATCAATGACATCTGTCATAAGTGCTTAAACATATGAAGATAATGCTAAAGTTTCTGCTGGACTGGAGTGCTTTAATCAAAAACGGATTTCAAATGATGATTGCAAGCATACATTGTGACAATACTATGGCTGGGTGAGCAAAAATGAGACTCCAAACAGACTTGAAAAACAAAGACGTCATGCATTCATTGTGAAAATAAAGTGGCTGGATGAAAAATCATAAAAAATCAACACAGTTTTTATATGTTGGGCATTTGGAAATCCTTTTTTGATTAGATGATTAGATTGACCGTGAACTGAAAACAATCACAGGATGAGTTTGAAATGGCATATACTGACGTGGCAGAAGCAGTAAAAGAGTTATGGGAAGTATGAGATTGCGAAGACAGGCCGCATTGGCTGTAACAGGCCCCAAAGCAGCAGCTCTCTGGCGTAGAGAGTGGCTTTGAGCTTTTCTGAGCCTGCGTAAATGTACAGTTCCACAGCGTTTCCACTGGCGTGGAAGAAATTAGCTCACAACACTAGGAAACAGCTTGCTCTGCACGTCTGTCAATCCCACAATCCACCGTGTGAGCATGACGCTCTGCTTCCATAGGAATGAAATAAAAAAGCTCTCTCACCTTTTCTCACAACGTGCCAGTGGAAACATGGTAAAGATTCTGTGCAGACTCATGTGCACAGGAGATCAATGGTCAGTCAAGAGTTTCACTAAAATAATACATTAGATAGCGGGTTGTTTCTCAACAAACCTTATCGCATTCCTTTAGAACAAGACATGAGTTGAATACAATAATTGATTAGACTTCTGGATAATACTTTCGTGTCCTTTTAAAGATTAAAGAGGTGGACACCATAAACTGCCATTGTATGACTTTACTCAGCACAAAATGTTTTCACAATTTCTCCCTTTGTGTTAATAAAAATAAAAATAAAGTCATATGGGGTTATAACAACACAGGGATAAAATAATGACTGAATTAAAAATTTTGGGTGAACTAATCCTTTAATTGTATTTAATTTATTAATAATTTCTTTGCTAGGAAATTTTCTTGAAAGTTTCTCCATGATTTCCCCCAGAACTTTAAAAATTTGTGAAAGACAAACAAGATTGTGTGTCTCATTAAATGGTGATGCTATTTAGTCAGTCTGTTTTCCACCCACAATATTGATTGTTTCATTTGTTTTTTGTTTTTAAGTGAATCACTGTAATAATGCCCATAAATGGCCTTTATAAAATGTTTATGCTGATTGAAATCCAGTATAATATCAGTTAAATGGAACACATTTCTGGAGGAAAAAAATGATCTAAATGGGAAACTTCATAAACAAAGGCAAAGACAGAAAAAAGGATCACTTACCTGATCTATGTGATGTACGTTTCTTTGACCGATAAATAAAAAATAGGGCCAAAAATATTATCAGGAAAGTAACGACTAGCCCTGCCCAGAGACCAGCAGGTAACATCCAAGGACAAGCTGAAATAGAGAAGAAATAGAGAACTAAGGACATATGGACAATAGTGGTGTGTGGATCTTTTCAGCTTCTTTTCTACAAATGCTTTTTTTTTTTTTTTATCAAGACATTAATGTATTTGTTTGATTGTAGAAATAGAGTGAACTTTGTGGGGTATCCTGGAAAATCTAAGTTCCTCCAGTAGAGTTTTGGAGACTCACATGCTTTAAAATCTCCACACACAGCATCTGTTGTGTCAGTCCCTGGACCCTTCAGATGTCGACCCAGAGCTTCACAACTGTAAAATGACAAAGACAGACAAATGAGCTCAGAGCTTCCAGAGAAAGGGGAAACTGCATCAAGTTTCAAAATCACAGTTCTACTGGGTAAAAGTGGAATCATTGCGTATAGCCTATACAGTATGGGGGTATTTCATATATTCATGTCAATAAACTTGTTTTTAAATTAACATCAAGATATTAAATTACATTTCATTTTAAATGTACATGTAGTATGATTTAATGAGTAGCAAGATTTTATGATTTAAAAGTACAGCTAATCCAAGTAGTCTCTCAATTAATATGATGCCATTAAAAACGGCATGTATTATATTTATAAAAGAATAAACAAAATGCCATTTAAAATAGTTTAAATGCCATATAGAATGTCATACATGTCAACTTCCCAAATCAACTAGCATATGTATCTTGTATTTATCTAAAATGTACTTTTGGTTTATGCCTGTATGTATGTGTGTATTGTGGTAGAGCGCCCTTTGTGTATATGTGTGTTGATGAAAAGGGAGAGAAATATTTGTGTATGTGTATATGTATGCGTGTGTAAGAGAGAGGTTAAGAAAGAAAGTGATACCCTCCCACACCCACACACTTGTGCCTCTAGACTTATTTCGTGTAGGAGAATGACATCAGACATATTGACGTAAATCCTGAATAGGTTATTAACATAAAAGGTATACATTCCATCTCTATCTGTTCTTCTAACCAAATAAAGGATCTGCACAATGAGATTAGATATAGGGGAGACCGGAGCTAGTTGTCACAAGCGGAAGTTGTTTCAAGGGCTATATCTAGGGGAACAATGAATGAATGTTATATTTATATAGCGCTTTTCTGACACTACACTCACTACAAGCACTCTTCATACTGAACAGGGGACTCTTCACCCATCAACTATATGGCTTTGAGTACAAAGTCCAATAACACATATATATTTTCTATAGCACAGGTTTTGTATGTTGTTTCAAACGCCTAATTCAAAAACTTCCTAAATTAAAATGATGTTTGTGAATTCTATTTTTAAATTGCAAAATCATCATATGCTCTCAATACTATAGATATTTGGTAAACAAGGTGAACACAGCACAACCACACTGGAATATGTTAAAGGGTTCGTTCATTTTTGGGTGAACTTTCTCTCATCATTTACTCACCCTCATGCCATCCCAGGTGTTTGACTTTCTTCTGCAGAACACAAATTAAGATTTTTAGAATAATATCTTAGCTCTGTAGATCCATACAATGCATGTGAATGGTAATTAAGTCTTTGAAGCTCCAAAAAGGAGATAAAGTCAGCATAAACATTATCCTTAAGACACAAGTGGTTTAATCAATGTCTTCTGAAGCAATCCAGTTGGTTTTCAGTGAGAACATACCAAAATGTAACTCTTTTTCACTGTAAATCTGGCCATTGCAGTCTATCCACCTTTTTCCTACATCTTGTTATGCTTAGCATTAAATGTGGGCATTAATTCCGTTGTCAACACAGCTATTGTTGCGGCATTCATCCATTCATTCATTGCAGTGTTTGGATTTTGAGGAGAGCGTCTATGATTTCATGAGGACATACATCAATAACTGTATCATTGTGTTACTGAACGATAATATACTGCAAAAAATAAATAAAACAAAGAAAGCACGAACAAAACAGGCGTGCTGTATCTCCCACATGCAGTTGAGATTTAATCTAAGCACAAACACAACATTTCAAGCAAAATGATCAGTTGTTTTAGTGGAGTACCTGTGTTAATTCAACTTCAGATGTGTGTGTGCTTGTACTTGTCACCCTGCATGTTCAAATCAGACAGACACACTGAGGAAAAGATATGATGTTCTCGTCCTCGGGTATGTTATCGCTTTTTAAAGTTTTCCATTTGGATGGTTATTTCCTTTTAAATCAACACGTAAGTTTAAACATTTGTTAAGCGGATGATTGACTGGTGAGAGGTGGTGCTTCACTACCTTCCGGGACATATCAGGATGCCATTTTAAACCTGAAATACGATGTGGTTTTTGACTACCACTGAATGTGTTTTTGTGATCCAATCACAAAACATTTTGCACCCAGTTTACAACAAAATTTAGTGCTGACCATTGGCAATCGGATCATCTGAAACACATCTTATAACCAGCTGTAAACAGGGTCTAAAATGACTGCAGTCAGAGCTAGGGAATGCTATAGAAAGGCTTCCGGCGTAAGTCCCACCCACAGTAATTTCCCCAGTGAGACCTCCGGGAAAAAGGTGGATAGGCATGATCATGATTTCAAGCTTGATTACACTTCCTAGTGCTTGACCCCTGTGCAGAGCTAGAAAGCACTGTGGGAAATTTATTCGAGCTTGAAAACCAACTGGATCGCTTCAGAACATTGATTAAACCACTGCAGTCTGATGGATTGTGTTTATATTGACTTTATCAGTATCACCTTTTTTTATATCTTCAAAAACTGATCACCATTCACTTGCATTGTATGGACCTACAGAGCTGGAATATTCTTCTAAAAAGCTTTGTTTATGTTCTGCAGAATGCTGGAGATTTTAACTGAATAGTTGAACTGTGTTTATAATTAAGTTATTTTTCATAAATGTCTAGTTGGGAAAAATTGGTCACATGTTTATACAATTTATTAATTACAATGTTTGTTATCCAAGACAATGGTTTGACATATATTTTATATGGGAATAATTGTTTATTGTTTACTTCAAGGTATGTGGCTAAGTGTATTGAAATTGTCTCAAAATTAGAAATATTCACAGGAGTACTGTGACAATACATCCCTGTCTCCCTTACTCCGTGTAATAAATGCAAAAAATTTGATAAATGCAAAAAATTTAACCAAGATACATTAAGACAAGAAGTGTTGTTTTGCGCAAGTGTGTGGGACATGGAAGTACTCACTAATGTTAGTCAGAAACTTGTGGTTCTGGTGAAAGTTTCACAAGAGGACATTTTTACAAATCACATCTGATTCTTTGTCATTTGAGTAAATTTGATGGCTTTTTAGTCATACGTTCCCGTCAGTACTGTAGGTGAGTAGGAAGTTTGTGCCACCGGCTGTGTGTATAGTTTTGTACTGTATGTCTTTTGTCAGTTTGCTTAAATGTTTTGAATGTTTATTGCAGTCAACTTTGCTGAATCTCACCTAGTATGATTTTTGCAGCTGGAAAAGTAGTCCTCCACATCGCTGTAGGTTCCCTCTAGGCAGGGACTGCACTCTGTGTCTCTCATGTCTGTGTCTGCAATACATCTTCAGTTAATAACAGACCACTCACCACCCGTGAAGGAAATTAAAATAAGTGTCGTAACTGTGGCCTAGTGGTTACCGCACACGTGTTCACAAGTGAAATTCACATTAAAAAAAGTTATCTGGAAAAAACATATTTTTTTTAATAGTATTTAAAAATGAAGTGAAGTATTATACGAGTCAGTATTGCCCTCGAAGAAACAAAAAGCTATACATATTTTACAAGCATGTACACCTTTTTAAATATTCTTATAATATATTATTATATAAATATTATTTATACCTCCCCCTAGCATTTGAAATGTTGTATTGTATTTGTATGTTTTTTTTTTTAAATATTTTCTTCAATATATATTTATATATATATATATAACCTGTTAACAAGAGATTTAACCCTCTCTCTCTCTCTCTCTCTCTCTCTCTCTCTCTCTCTCTCTCTCTCTCTCTCAATTTCAATTTCAATTTAAAAGTACTTTATTGGCATGATTGTGTTTACATACATTATTGCCAAAGCATTAATACACAAAACAGATAATGACAAGACAAATAATAATGATAAAATAGTAACAAATAACAATAAAGACAGAATTAAAATAAGGTACCAGGTAATGAATCACATAAAATAAAAACTATAATAACAATATACACTATACAATATAAAATAAAATACGCATTTAACAGGATATTATGAACATAAGAAAATAAAAGTACTCTGACTGAAGTACATTAAGGCAGTAATTGGTTTCTGAGGGTATGCAGCTCAAAAATGAATTTAGCTGCAACTGATGCATGATGGTCCTCCCCCAGTCACACCAGCATCTGATCTGTTTCTGCTGAACTGGGTAACTCTCTCTCGCTCTCTATTGTTTCATCCTCATCAACACTGAATTAAATGTAAAAAAAATTTGGCTTACATTGCCTGGTCACCCCTTTCCCTGGAGGGCAACTGGAGACGTGTTCGCAAAAATCACAGGGTTTCTCAGATTTGTGTTTGCAGTAGTACCCAGGCTTACACTTGCACTGCCTGTTTCTGTCGGCCTCACATTCCTTGTCCGTCATCAGATTTTCATCTAACACACACAAACACACATGTTACTCCCTGAAAAAGATATGTGGCATATCTGTACTGAGATTAACTGAATTTAAAATTACTGCTTGAGCACTCCCTGCAGGATAGACACTTGGACATAAAGTTTTCCTGCTCAATGTAGGTGTGAGGTGGGCAGGTTTCACATACTCTGTCCGATGTAGCATTACATTTTGCAGACTCATATTTCCCTGAGAGAGAAAGAAAGAAAGCTGAGCTTTGCAATATGACATTAAATGGCACATTTTATCTCACCATGAATATACAGTGGCACTAAAAATTATTTGGACAGTAAAGCCACACTTAAATTGTATGAATTTGTTTGCATTATATAACAAAATATCAAACCATGTACAGTAGCATCCTACAATACTTTTAACCAGCTGGTCCCAAGTGGATGTTTGAAGTGCCCTAGCACAGTAACCACAGGTTCATCACATTAAATAAATATTCCAGGTTCAGTACAAGTTAAGGTCAGTCAGCAAAATTTGTGACAAAATGTTGATTACCAAAAAAAAAAAAAAAAAAAAAAAAATATATATATATATATATATATATATATATATATATATATATATATATATTTTTTTTTTTTTGACTCATCTCTCATTTTCTTTAAAATAAATTAATAAAAAAATAAGGAAACATTTAGGTTACAGAGAGGCATTTACAATGAAAATGAATAGGGTCAATTTTTGGAGAGTTTAAAGGCAGAAATGTGAAGCTTATAATTTTATAAAAGCACTTTGTGGAGCGGAGGGGGGTTCTGTCCGCTGGGGGTCGGAGATTTGACTCCGGTTCACCCGGAGAGGAGCGGCTGTCGTCCGCCAGAGAGTGTGGAGGAGTGTTCAAGGACTCTGCGACGGGCACCCCTCCTCCTTCCCGGGCTTCGGCACCAATGTAACAGAGTTAAGGATGGGCAAGGAGGAGGCGAGAACCGGCTTGTCAACATAAATCATAATTTAATGCAAACTTAAACCACAAACACACACACACACACACACACACACACACACACACACACACACACACACACGACGGACATGCCCGTAATTCTCTCTCTCTCTCGAACCATCGTCACCGGCCGCCTTTATCCCTCACGCGCCTCATTAGGCCGATTGGGGACTGGGCGCGCGATATTCCGACCCGGCCCCACACCCCTCCGCTCCACACACTTACATATATTTTTCTGTTAAAACTCATGTATTATTTGAGGTGTGGTAAGTGGTGATCAAAGTGATAATCAATATTATGCCACAAATGCTGCTGATTGAGTTCAGACTGCTGAGAGGATTACTGGCGCTCCCCTACTCACACTGCTAGAACTGTATACATCCAGAGTGACAAAAAGGGCTGATAAAATCACTCCCATTCACCCAGCATACTTCCTTTTTGGACTGTTGCCCTCTGACCGGCGCTACAGAGCACTGAGCACCAGAACAGTCAGGCACAGGAACAGTTTTCCCCCCTCAGGCCATCTACCTCATGAAAAGTTGAAACGGCCCCCAAATACTTTCCTTTTGTCAATACAACCATGTGCAATATTCAGTCCATCCATTCCTATTTATATCCACATTTCATTTATATTCTTTAACATATCCTACCTCTTCAAAACATTACATCACCTCCACATAACTGTATATCTGAATATAAAATATTTTAACAGCATTATTGCGCTATTGCATATTCTCTCTCTATATATATAATATTTTTTTTTATGTCACTATATGTATATATGTTTAAATGTATATGTTTATTTGTATGTTTATATGGTATGTATATGCACTCTCTTTGCACTGGAAGCTTCTGTCACCATGAAAAATTCCTTGTGTGTAAGCATACTTGGCAATAAAGCTCATTCTGGTTCTGATCATTTAAAACTGTATAATGTCTTGCTTAAAAATATGCTTGTGCTATCTTTTTTTTTTTAAATAAATGCCACAAATTTTGTAATCTAATGCTAAAAAATTCTGAAGGGTATGAAGTGTCCAATACTTTTAGAGGACGCTCTATATTAGTCTAGTATTTCAAAAACACATAAATGCCATGAACAATTTAAATATTTCCCATGTTAACAGACAAAAGGGTACAGTACACAGTACAGGATTTACTCTGCTTAGCAGAGGCTCTAGTGGGCTGCTTTGACCTTGATGAAAACAATATGAAGGGTAAAAATAAAAACCTGATTCAGTGCTTTTCACTAAATTCTTGGCAATTTATGACATTAAATACTTTTTTATACATGACCTACATTACCCCAGACACACAACAAAGTAAATGTAACTTGACATAGCTCAGCAAAACACCAAATAATTGTAAAAATGCCATAGATAAGTTATTCTCACAAATTAGCTTGGGAGAACAACTGCCCTTAGTTTCATAATAGTGTTTCACAGACTATAACAGAGCTTTCATATTGAAAAGTAGTTTAAAAACAGTAGTTCCAAATAGAATGACAGTCCAAGCGATTTAATACTTAAAACACTGTAATGGAGCTTGATTATTAAATATGGCAACAACAAAAAAAAAAAGAAAAGAAAAATGACAGAGTGTAGAGTACAACTGTATCAAACTCCTATAGTGTAACCAAATCAAATACTTAAACAGAACACTCACCTTTTGGGCATTTATTGCATTTTACCATCTTGATCCCGGCTACTTTTACAGTCTTTTTTGATTCTGTCCTGTATGAAAATAGTTGTTTTGTACATACATATGAAGTCTGTGAGAGTGGACGCTCCCTTGACACTGCTCACGGACACTGAGCAAATTATCTATTGATTGTTCTGTATATTTACGTTACCTGGTAATTGAAGATTATTGAGACATGCCAACCCCTTGAACTGTGTCAGTGACCTTCTTCTCTTTTTTAGTCTTTGCTCCCTGTCCCTCAGTCTGTCTGTCACTCTTCTTGCTCTCTCTTTTCTTAGCCGTGTCTTAACATTTGTGTTCATCTACCACAGGTCCACAGGCAGAGGAAGAATTCTTTTTCTCTCTTTCCTTTTCAGATTCCTCTGGCACACTTTCATATGTCACCCACTTTTAATCCCCTCTGTTACTCTTTTTCTGCCTTCCACACTGGAAATCCCCGCTAAAACTATTCCACCCTCTGCGCTTTGCCCGCATCTCTCGACTTCCTTCCTGTTCTCTCAGCTCTTAACCCCCAAGAGAGAAAAAGAAAGTCAACACTACCTAATGGCCTTACTTTGTTTTGTTTTAAAGGTATTGTTCACCAAAAAAAATTATATTATTTACCCTAATTTTGTTCTGAACCTGTATTATTTTCTTTCTTTGTAGACTGCAAAATGAGATGTTATATTGGATGTTCATGCTTCTCTTTTCCATATGATGAAAGTGAATGGTGATCAGGGGCTGTCAAGTTCCAAATGTGACAACAAGCACCATAAAAGTACCATTACAAGGTCCATACGACTTGTGTGCAAACATTTAGCTAAACTGCTCCTATTGTGTTACATGGAAAAAAGAAAGTCATACAGGTTTGGAACAGCATGAGGGTGAGTAAATGATGATATAATATTGGGGTAAACTACAAAACTTAATTTTGCATTCATTTGTATCAGGAACTTCTTAAACCACTCTCTATCTCTTATTCAGGAAAAGATACTTTGTCTCAAGTCTGATTTAATATCCATGTATTAGTTTAATATGTTGATATCATACAGTACCTATAAAAATATAGCCTTAGCTTTGGGGGCAAATTTTCTTTATGCCCCCAAGCGCAAATGAAGCAAAGGATCGAGTTGTTACGTCATGGCGCGAACCCTAACCCTAACTAAATGCACTGGAACGGAAGACATACTGTATGTGCATTGCAGCACGCATCTGTTATTAGTAGCTCTGAATCACACAGTGCTATGATCTAAATGTCAACCCACAGACACTTTTGTGGAAGACACTGCAATACCACCATTGTGAGATTGTGTGTGTGTGTGTGTGTGTGTTCCTGCTTTCCTTCTTTGGTCAGACCTGTTAACAGTGTAGTTTCATTACTGTACGCTTTGATGTAACAGCACTTGTGAGCCAACATGCTGTGACACAAAGAAAACTATACTAATGCAATTTGGGGGCGCAAGCCAAGGAATTAATTTGAATACACATTTAATCTACCCCATATAATTTATTTGCATGATTCTGAACCAATCATAAAACGTTATTTTCACAGTTTCAAATGATTGTGTTTCCCCCGTTGACAGTTGAGGCTGATAAGTCTAGTGGTTTAATTTGTGTGTGAGGGACCAATCTTGACCCAACATATGTTTTAATGGTCTTTGTAACGCAGTTCAATGGAAAGGAGGAGGCGAGAACCGACTTGGCAATATAAATAATATTTTAATGACTAATTTAAACAAAAGACAAACACACACACATGATGGACATGTCCGTAAACGATCTCTCTCTCTCTCTCTCTCTATCTCTCTCGCACCATCCTCCGCAGTCGGCCTTTGTCCCTCTCGGAGGCTTGATTAGCCTGATAAGCCACCGGGTGTGTAGAATCACGACCCGGCCCCGCCCTCCGCCCTGCCACAGTCTTCTAACATGATATGGGGTTAATTAACAGAGGTTCGGGAGGAGCATATTAATTTGAATCTGACAAATCACAGCCAACGAGAGTTGCTTCATGTGACAACTCTCCTGACATGAGAGTCTCTCTGGCATTCGGCCCCACCCATTGCCCACGTACAGACCCAGGCAATCGGATCTAGTGATGGGAAGATCAGATCATTTTACTGACTTGAATCTTTGAGTCTCGTTCAGCAAAATTTAAAAATCTTTATTCAAGCCATTTCGTTCATTTGAGCAGAATTACATTAAAATGTTACATTTTCAATAGCCAAATCCCCCCCAACACGTCTACTTACGCAAACTATAGTCCCAATAAGGAAAAATTAATAATGCAGCCAAGGGCAAATTAGTTCACCTCTGGAATCTTCTTGTCCGAGTCATTCATTGTTTTGTCACGTGACAGCCGTATGTGCATAACATATACGTCTGTCACATAACAAATGAAGGTATGACTCGGACCAGAAAACTGGCTGTTTCTCATTTCAAAGGCTGCATGCTAGGTAGGATGCATATTTTGAAGGCTGCAGTATACGGAACGTCCTCCTTTAAAGACGGCCTTTGAAGGACAAACGGAAACTTAACGTAACATGGTTGCTATTACAGCACACCACTCTTTAACAAGTGAGCGCTTTGTGTGAGAAGGGAACAAAGTCCCTCTGGAAGGGAATGTATGAGATAAAATTTAGGAGAATTATAATTATGTAGAGAGAAAAGAAAATAGATTTTACAGGTGTACTTTTAGTCTAATACTTTATTTTAATTATTTATTAATATAATTATACATATTATATACTCTCCACCCATCTACTGAGGTACTTCAACTTGGGAATTAACATTACTTGTGTTTAAACATCATATTTACGGGCAAATTGTGGTAATTGTGTTTTAGATATTTCCGTTAAAGCAGAGAATTGTGGGTTGTGTCATGCATTCTCTGAATTCCCTTGAAAGAAGGTCGCATTTGAAGGCTGCATTCAAAATATGTCCTACTCACTTTTTTGAAACAAGACAGCCTCAATGACATATGCGGCCAACAAATGCGACCTCCGGAGGATGCAGCCTTCCAAACGAGACACAGCCACAGTTAACCAGTTTCCTGTGTGAGCAATGCATAGCGTATACGTCTGTCATGTGACAAAAGAATGAACGACATAGGCCATACGAGTTGAAAGGTTAAATAATTATCTCTGTTTCCTGTACAACGGTTTTCTCGTCACAAATGAACGGAGGTTGCACAATGCACATGCGCGGCCAACACAAAATGAAAGAATCAATCTCTGGGACTACTCGTTCCTCAGAGTCACATCAAAGGTTTGTTCACATCACTGGTCGGATTATCAGATGAAACTTTGCAGATGAAGCATTTGACTCCACCAGAACAGCTCTTCCATCCAAACAATCTCATTATTCAACAGAAGCTGCCACAGCAGCTCTTTTGTTTTTAGCAGAATTGATGGCTACCACGTTAAAGCTAGGGTGTGCAATCTTTTCCAGAGACATGTTTTTTTTACTGGTTGAAAGTATAAATCTTGAAATCTTCTGTGGAAGGGACAGGACTAAAAATGATCGAACAATCATTGCATTTGGTCTGAATATAATGATAGGATGTCCTTCCTGTCTGTCAATCTATGTTTGCATTAGCTATGACATGCAACTTGTTTGCACAGACAATCACATGTCATCAGCGCGGGTTCCTTGATGCTGTGCAGAGCGAGTGCGAGAGTTACGTTCATCATTATTGTAATGTCTAACCTGTGAATGAGACGTAATCTGAAACCGTTACAATCGAGAGAACACGTCTCTCCTCCTGGCGCTTAGACTCTGCTCTGTGTGATAGAGGAGGCGTGGCTTAGGAGACACCTCTAAAGCGTGGGTGGGCTCCATGCTTTCAAAGCTAGCTTGCTAACTGCTAGCTTCTCTGCATCACACACTCTAGCTTTAAGTGTTATATTTATTACCCTGTCTTTCTTTCTATGCTCCATTCGCGAAAAGTTTATAGCGTGAAGCTGCTTCCGCAAACTGGCTGCTCCGGCTCTTTAAAATGTGAAATAGCTCTCTGCGACTGCTCATGTTCTCTTATCTAAACTTTCCACCCGGAAAGCAGTGCGAGCTGCCTCTGTGAACGGGCGGCGTTTCATTTTCATGCCATTAGATTTCCATTTTTATTTGAACGCGAGAGAAACAAACATTAATGATTCAATCCAACCACCATTTCAATCCCAAGCATTTTGAATCAGGTTCTGCCACACAGGTGATGCCTGTCAGCCTCATTACCTCGCAGCAGCTTGTTTTGGGCGTGCTCTTACCAGCGATTGTACGTCATCTTCTAATGCAGTTTTTACACTACACTATTTTAGGCCAGATTTTCACTCGCCTACAGTTTTGTGGAGATCGCTGACAAAAGAAGTGCCTATGCGTCACCAATGTCAGCGAGATATCTAGCTTGTTCAATATATGGACCTGTACAAATTGTGAAATGTGTTTGGACTGAATACAACTGCAGCATTTACCTACAGCCAACGAGAGAGCAAGAAACGGGGCATGGGAAGTTTCAGTGGGAGGAGTACTGATGTACCTGCAATAGAACATCAACTAGCATGGCTGCGGTACCAAGAAAGTCTCATTGGACTGAAGAAATGGAGGAAAAATTTGTGGAACATTAGCAGGATCACCAGTGCTTATTTGATTTTTCATCTGAACTGTACCACAATCAGGTGGAGAACGAGAAGAGATGGAAAGAAATTGACAATTCTCTTGGACAGTCGGATAAGCAAATAGGTAGGAGTAGGAGATACTTTTTCATATTGTAACCAATCAAACATATGATGCCTTTAGTCGATTAAAAACATACACATCATATTCCGAACTGCGTAACATATGATCACGCATTTGTTTTTGTATCTCGTATCACTTCTCGCGTGTACTCTTACGTTGTGAAACGTATTTTGGAGTCCAGGCAGAGTTGTCGGGGATTCGTCAATAGTGAAATGTTTTGTAATGTGTTCACCACTGTCACCGATCCCTTGTGTAATTTGAAAACTCTATGACTTCAATGATGAGACAGACAGTTTTTTAATATGAACGGTACCAGAATCCAACGTCTTTGAAAGTCATGTAGTGTGTAGGAGGCATAACATGAATATCACGATTGTTTCTCCCTCCAAAGTGCCCTTCAATGTGTGTGATTTTTCCATTCTGAACAAAGGGGCATAATGCAACACAGAACTCCTTCTAATCGACCGATAATCTAATGACAACTTCTTTTCAAACCAGCGCAGACATTTTAACGCAAGCTTGCTGCTGTACAGCACTCGCTCTGACCAATCCACAGCACACTGCAGTTATACACAACCTCTGTCCGAACAGACATAAGCCGAATTCAGCTCTGCAAGAGGCTGATCATGCGCCGCATCCCAACTCATTCAATAATCATCCTATTGTCTGAAGCTATCTGCCAGATCTTGTCAAAAAACTACACCGTTCCCCACTTAATTCACCAAATAGACAATTTCCTATTTATCTCGCCCCCAATGCCCCTCCCGCTGCCAACCTCTGTACCATCCAGAAATTTTTGGCCGATTTAGGAATTCCAATTTCCCAAGAGAAAACAGCAGGTCTCTCCTCATCCATCGAATTACTAGGTATCATTCTCAACACAGATGTCTTTCAAGCCTTCTTGCCAAAAGAGAAATCGACAGAATAATCATAATAATGCCCAACCTCCTATCTAACAAAAGCTGCTTAAACGTGAGCTCCTCGGGCATCTCAATTTCGCCACGCACACAATCCCAAAAGCCGCCCCTTCATCTCGCATATCCTCACCCTTGCCTCATCTGTTGCTGCACTAAACGTCACAATATCCCTAAACCCATACTGCTGTGCTGACCTCGCTGCGCTGCACTGTCTGGTTAACATTCCTAAAACAATGTAATGGACTTACCTTCTTTTACTAGGACTTCCTCTCATTCATGAAGGCATCCAATTTTTCACCGATGCTGCCCCGTCCATCAGATTCGGCGGATTCTACCAAAGTCGCTGGTTTGCCTCCACCTGGCCCCCAGAGCTCACCAGCCTTCCACAATCAGCAGCTTCCTCAGCCCTGCACAAATTATACTCTATCGTGATAGCAGTTTTTCTGTTGGGAAACAAATGGACTTAAAAAGCATCATAGTCCATTGCGATTATCAGGCATCTACAAGGGCCGTTCTCGTGCCCCCAAAATCATGCAGTGTCTAAGACATCTAATTTAGATTTCAGCCTGTAACCAATTCATTATCTCTGTTAGACACATACCAAGATCAAAGAACCAAATTGATGACTCACTTTCTGTTTTTTCCTTTCAGAAATTCAGAGCATTAGCTCCAGAGGCGGACTCAACTCCGATCCCAGTACCTCCCTTTTCGGAGCTGAGATTCCTTTAGACCATCCCCACAAAAATCACCACCACCATTGATTATTTTGAACAGTATCAGTAACAGCAGACACAGTGAACTGTGGTGCAATAACCTCCTCCACCACCTTCATTCCGGCATCCCGGCAAAATTTTATTCCAGTCATTCATTCCGTATTGTTGTAGCACCCACAGCTGCCCAAAAAGTTTGATCAGAACAACAAATTCAATTTCTCGGTCATTGGCCCTCAGATCCAATAATTTCTACATCAGGAAAGCTCATCAATCACTAATCAGCTAATCCCTTATCAGTACCACATGTCACCGTCATTCATGTCACAACCTGCCTCCATCTCGGTGCATCCTACATGCACACGCGGATACATGTACACGTACGATTAAACACGGGTGTGCGTGCATGTGTGTATGTGGGCACGTGTATATGTGCATGTATACTGTATATTTAAATCAGAAGTCCTTGGGTTTGAATAGCAGCATAGCCCTCTCGATTAAATGCCACGCAAGCTCAACCACGTCCTCATATCACAGTCTTTTCCCTCCGAGGCAATCGATGGGCTTTCCATTTCAGACACATAGTGGCCCCTGAGCAAATGCATGTTGGGCTTACCCATTCGGTTGCTGTGAGCTCTCTCTCTCTCTATAGAGCAGTCTCCCGTTCGCATCGCAGTGTGAGCCCTCCCTTTTGAAAACAGCTAGAGCCAACTCTCGTTCTCATTTTCCCCTTTCGATTGCTTGCTGGGCTTACCCGTTCGAATGCACTGAGCTCTCTCTCTCTCAATAGAACAGTCTCTCATTCGAATCGCAGTGTGAGCCCTCCCTTTTGAATGCAGCGCGAGACAACTCTCATTCTAATTTTTTCCCGTTCAACTGCTTGCTGGGCTTACCCGTTCGAATGCCGTGAGCTGTCTCACCGTTAGAGCAGTTTCCCATTCAAATTGCAATGTAAGCCCTTCCTTTAAAACACAGCACAATCCAACTCTCGTTCACTTTTCCCCCGTTTGATTGCTTGCTGGGCTTACCCATTCGAACGCCGTGAGCATTTCAACGACAAGTGGTGGACTCTCGTTCAAATCGCAGCATAGCCCTCTCGACCAGCCATCATACAAGAACGCACCTTTAAACAAATGCATGTAGCACTCCCTCTATACAGATTTTGGGGGGAAAGAACAATTCAAAAGCATCCGCCAATTCAATTTACCTTATAGAATTATTGCTGGCTTGCTGCCTAAATCCTTCCTTCCATAGTCATGGTACTGATCTTTCATCTAATAACACTCGAGTTGAGTCTTGAGCTCCGAGCCCTCCAGTATACAGACAGCAATCCAAATATGTTTACTGCTTCAAGTTTACATTACCATACGAACTACTGAACATATCTTATATATAGCCTATAAAATCCTGAAAACAGAAAAAGACTGCCAGAAGCAGAAATACAAATATTCTTTGTAAATATAACTTGCCAGTTAAGTCGTTTGTTTCCTGTTGGCTCAGAATCATAACTTGTGATGTCTAATTCATGAGTGAATCACTTTTTTAATCACTTCCTCAAAGTGAATGTGTCAAAATGGATTAGCAAAATGGCTTGAATTGGTACTCTCACTGGATGAAGTGGAATTATTATCTTCAAACCACTGAACAACTTTTTCCATGTAGCTTTTGGTGTAACCAGGGCCGGCGCTACCTATAGGCAAACTAGGCAGTTGCCTAGGGCCTCGGCCTTGTAGGCGGGGCCTCCAAAACATACACATGCTTATCCACCAATCAATAGCAGCAAAATACTATGCTGTTTGTCCATTGGATATAACAATTGTCATTCACCTGTAGTTAAACCAATTAATATCACCGTTTACATGCGAGTCACTCCCAACCTCTGAATTTATGAATGAAGAGATTGTAGATGAATAAAATCCAACTTTTCTGCAAATTGATCTGATGGCGCCGAAGCGAACTCATCCTTCAGGGGCTGTTAAGCGTAAGGCTAAGCAGGCACGCAAAGAAAGTGCAGCTCGTGATTCAGGTATCATCTATTTTTGAGTGAATGTAATGTATTGTAAAAAAATAAACTGATTCTAACGATCAGCGTCATTTTGAGATAGATCATTTGACGGTTATTTCCAGTTCAAAAGAGCACGAGCACCGTTGATGGACTGAATTCGCTTCTGACACTTTGAATCCGAGCGTATGTAGCTACAATCGATTTCCAGCCCTAGTCAGGAGCTGACTCACAAAATACTACAGAAAAAGTCAAGTTTGTCAGTCAAAGAGCAAACGCACTATACTAAAGCATTGTTTATTATGTTTTAAAACAGTCTGTATATCTTCTAAAACGCAGATGTTTAGCCTACATTAACTGCTCTAGTCTATCATAATAGACTATAGACCATAATAGACTTCATTTTTTTTCGTTTTCCAATCATAAATACTGTTGCTTTATTTATTGAAAATAAGTATGCAATCTTAAGCATAAGCACACAATTACAGTTGACGAAATTAACTTGTCTTTTCACTTCCGCTAGCAGCTGATTTGTGTATCATAAGGTATTTCTCTACAATACATACCTAATATGACTATATTTAGTCTATCAAAAACAAAACTGTTCATTATCCCAAATAGTGGGTTAGTGTGTTACCATAAATAAATTACTGAACAAATTACTGCAAAAAACTTCCTGACTGTTAAAAAAAAAAGATGACTTTTCAGATGATTTTTTTTTGTTTACCTTAATTAAAGTTACATTAATATGCACATTTATGTAAAAATATAAAAATACTGACAACAGGTTTTGTATAAATAAAATGGTTAGGAATCATATTTGTTTTCAAGTCTTTTTTATTAAATTATGTTTTATTAACAAAGTTTGGGAGGAGCACATTCAGATAATCGACGAGATAAGAGGTATATATATACTGCAGACTTACCTCTGTTCATTGACAGTTTATCAGCATCCCTCCACCACCCCCATCTCCTCACTTTGATTTTTAATAATCTCTTATTGGATGTAAACAACACAATCCAAAATACAATGCAATCCAATGTAATACTGTGTAAAAATTCAGAGCCTGGAGCCCTCCCCTGGACAGCATGCCAAATACGCATAATCTTTACTCTATTTAATTTGATGTAAGTGTGAACTCGTGAATTCTGAAAGGTGGAGGGGAGGAGGGCATGGCGGGGGGCCTCCAACATACATTTTGCCTGGGGCCTCCAAATGTCTAGAACCGGCCCTGGGTGTAACTAACTAGATAATTTCTCTAAAGTGTCACTTTAGTTCAGCTTAGGTTTGCTATTTTTGTGGACACTTCAGAATCTTGGCTGTTTTGTGGCTTACTAGAAGAGAAGAAGCACTAGTATAAAAATCAATGGGAGAAATTGAAACACCCAGTATGGTGGATGTAGAAACGAAGTCATGCGTTAAAGGAATAGTTCACACAAAAATGAAAATTCTCTCATTATTCACATACCCTCATACCATCCTAGATGTGTCTTTCTTTAGCAGAACACAAATGAAGATTTTTAGAAGATGGGGCTCTGTCAGGTCCTTATAATGGATATACACGGGTGCCAGCACTTTGACAGTCTAAAAGTCACATTTAGGCTGCATAAAATTAATCCACGTGACTCCAGTCGATCAATGAACATCTTCTAAAGAAAATCGATAGGTTAATGTAAAAAAACTAGTCGATAATTAAAACGTTTTTATCTTTAAATCGGTGCTTCCATACAGGGCTCTGATGCAGTTTGAAATGGCTGACGTTTGTTCTTTTGTTGTAAATAAGCGGCGCTTAAACTTGCCGACATGCTTGCATCACGCTTTGTATCAGCTGCTGGCAGGAAGTAATTTTTAAAAGTTAATAACTTTTTAATTATCAATTTATTTTTTACACAAATGTATCGATTTGCTTCAGAAGACATTCATTGATCGACTGGAGTCACATGGATTACTTTTATGCTGCTGAATATGATTTTTGGACATTCAAAATATTTATATAATACACTCACCTAAAGGATTATTAGGAACACCATACTAATACTGTGTTTGACCCCCTTTCGCCTTCAGAACTGCCTTAATTCTACGTGGCATTGATTCAACAAGGTGCTGAAAGCATTCTTTAGAAATGTTGGCCCATATTGATAGGATAGCATCTTGCAGTTGATGGAGATTTGTGGGATGCACATCCAGGGCACGAAGCTCCTGTTCCACCACATCCCAAAGATGCTCTATTGGGTTGAGATCTGGTGACTGTGGGGGCCATTTTAGTACAGTGAACTCATTGTCATGTTCAAGAAACCAATTTGAAATGATTCGAGCTTTGTGACATGGTGCATTATCCTGCTGGAAGTAGCCATCAGAGGTTGGGTACATGGTGGCCATAAAGGGATGGACATGGTCAGAAACAATGCTCAGGTAGGCCGTGGCATTTAAACGATGCCCAATTGGCACTAAGGGGCCTAAAGTGTGCCAAGAAAACATCCCCCACACCATTACACCACCACCACCAGCCTGCACAGTGGTAACAAGGCATGATGGATCCATGTTCTCATTCTGTTTACGCCAAATTCTGACTCTACCATCTGAATGTCTCAACAGAAATCGAGACTCATCAGACCAGGCAACATTTTTCCAGTCTTCAACTGTCCAATTTTGGTGAGCTCTTGCAAATTGTAGCCTCTTTTTTCCTATTTGTAGTGGAGATGAGTGGTACCCGGTGGGGTCTTCTGCTGTTGTAGCCCATCCGCCTCAAGGTTGTGCGTGTTGTGGCTTCACAAATGCTTTGCTGCATACCTCGGTTGTAACGAGTGGTTATTTCAGGCAAAGTTGCTCTTCTATCAGCTTGAATCAGTCGGCCCATTCTCCTCTGACCTCTAGCATCATTAAGGCATTTTCAGCCCACAGGACTGCCGCGATACTGGATGTTTTTCCCTTTTCACACCATTCTTTGTAAACCCTAGAAATGGTTGTGCGTGAAAATCCCAGTAACTGAGCAGATTGTGAAATACTCAGACCGCCCGCCTGGCACCAACAACCATGCCACGCTCAAAATTGCTTAAATCACCTTTCTTTCCCATTCTGACATTCAGTTTGGAGTTCAGGAGATTGTCTTGACCAGGACCACACCCCTAAATGCATTGAAGCAACTGCCATGTGATTGGTTGATTAGATAATTGCATTAATGAGAAATTGAACAGGTGTTCCTAATAATCCTTAAGGTGAGTGTATACACTGGCAGTCAAAAGTTTGGAATTATGTACAGATTTTGCTCTTATGGAAAGAAACTGGTACTTTTATTCACTATTATGTATGCTCAAGTGGCATTCAACTGATCACAATGTCTAGTCAGGACATTAATAACATTGTTTTTCAAAACTTCTTCAAAGAGTTCTCATCAAAAAAATCCTCCACACGCAGCAATGACAGCTTTGCAAATCCTTGGCATTCTAGCTGTCAGTTTGTCCAGATACTCAAATGATATTTCACCACTCACTTCCTGTCTTGCCAGGCACTTTTTACGCACCTTACAGTCTAGCTGATCCCACAAAAGCTCTTTTCCAGTTATCTATTTTCCAATGTTTGTGTTTCTTTGCCCACTCTAACCTTTTCTTTTTGTTTTTCTGTTTCAAAAATGTCTTCTTCTTTGCAATTCTTCCCATAAGCACTGCATCCCTGAGTCTTCTCTTTACTGTTGTACATGAAACTGGTGTTGAGCAGGTAGAATTCAATGAAGCTGTCAGCTGAGGACATGTGAGGCATCTGTTTCTCAAACTAGAGACTTTGATGTACTTATCCTCTTGTTTAGTTGTACATCTGGCCTTCTACATCTCTTTCTGTCCTTGTTAGAGCCAGTTGCCCTTTGTCTTTGAAGACTAATGTTCACCTTTGTATGAAATCTTTTCAAGCTCTATATAGCCTTCATTCCTCAAAACAATGATTGTCTGATGAGTTTTTATAGAAAGCTGTTTCTTTTTTTTTTTTTACCATTTTTGACCTAATATTGACCATAAGACTGTGGCAACTCAAAAACAAAAACAATGTTAAGATTCATTTAACCAGTTGTGGAGCTAGGGGGTGACCACCATGGACCGAAGCCTGGCCACCCCATTGGCCACCCCACTAGCAATTGCTGTTTTAGTCATTTATTTCTGATTTTTTTTTGGCACAGTTGAGTTATTTAGAGGTGAAATAATCTCTGTACAAATGTACAAACTTAACATGTGCACACCGAGGTCCCAAACCTCTCCGTCCCGGGTGTCATGGTATCCACCGTGTGTGTGTGTGTGTGTGTGTGTGTGTGTGTGTGTCTGTAAAGATTACTGAATTCAGGAATTTTGTTATAAAATTTAAATGTGTAAAAACAAATTGTGTAATTTGGTTTATGTGTGTGTGTGTGTGTGTGTGTGTGTGTCTGCAAAGATTACTGAATTCAGGAATTTTGTTATAAAATTTAAATGTGTAAAAACAAATTGTGTAATTTGGTCTGTGTGTGTGTGTGTGTGTGTGTGTGTGTGTGTGTGTGTGTGTCTGTAAAGATTACTGAATTCAGGAATTTTGTTATAAAATTTAAATGTGTAAAAACAAATTGTGTAATTTGGTCTGTGTGTGTGTGCGTGTGTGTGTGTGTGTGTATGGGTTTAGCATTTTATTTAATGTACTTATTCTGGCACTAAATTCACTCAGAAAAATATTTTCAAGATTTATGCATTTCAATTTCTTAACACCTTCCCATCAAATTGAATTGAGTAATCTTTAACAAAATTAAGTTAAACATTTTTTTTTTTTTAATATATTTTAAGTTTTACTAATTTAATTTAGTTAAAGTTTACAACATTCATTTTGATGGATTATTTTTCTTTTTTGTGTAGGGCATTATGAACCTAAGAGATCTTATCATAAAGGAAGGAAATTACATTTTTTGGACATGGGTTTTGGACACTGAATATAAATCTGTGCAGTGAAAGATGAGTAATTAATATTTTTTGTACATTTCCCGGAAGAGGAAGACTGTCAATTTTATATGTGTATATCAGCTAAAAGGTAATTTTTACATCTTTTATGAATACAATATAGATGGCTTCAAAGCTAATAGACATGAACTAAAAGCAAGAAAACTCCCATTTTAATTTCATAAGGGTACCATGTGAGCAAGCTCATATAATCAGGTTTTATAGAATACACTCATAAAACTCTTGGTGTGGTACAGATGCACTTTATTTGAATGGCTATTAAAATAATTAATAATTAATAAAGTAATCTGAGGTGTTTTGTCTATGTGACAGACATTAAAACAACAATTAGAAGTGGGATTTACAGTGTGGGCCAAGACTTTACTCTCTAAGAGTAAGAATGATCTGTTTTACTTCCTGGATTCTGGGTTAAATTAAGATATTAAGACTTTCTGTTTTACTTCCGTTGTCTGGTGGAGAAAATCAAAGCATTCTTGTTTATCTTCTATCAGGTAGGTGTTGTATAAATATCTGATAATTGGTAATGCACATAATTTGCAGTGCTTATTAGCAAACAATGCAACACAATCTTTTAAAGACCCTATTTGACCTTTTTTGTGTGGTTGTTACGGTAAATGGTTGTTGGAAAATAATCAAACAATACACAGCAGAGAACTTCTGCACTTAAGCGGCAACTTGCTACTGCCTTGCCAATAATGAAAATTATTTTCTGAAAGTCATAGAATCTCGCCCTCCCGTTCCTGTCAGAACAGGGTAAACCACTGACAGATGTTGGAAAACACTCTGAGGTAGGTTGACTGGTTTTAGGGGAAAGGAGGGTGGGACATTACGAAAGTGTAGAAAGAGGAAAGGCAGAGTTGTGTTGTAGCAGTTCTAATCATGATCATATTCTGGTATGTAAGCACTTCTCTATTTATAAACATTGGGTATTTAAACATACATTTCTATACTATTTAGGTACTGATCATAAGTGTCAATGGTATTTATATTGCACAGTTCTTCAACTCTGCTGTTCAGAACAAAAATTACATGGATTATATAAGAGTGGCAGTGGAGTTTTAATTTTGATCAGCATTTGCTGTTGTTTCTCTTCTCTCTATCTATCTATCTATCTATCTATCTATCTATCTATCTATCTATCTATCTATCTATCTATCTATCTATCTATCTAACTGTCCGTCCGTCCGTCCGTCCGTCATTTTCTAATCAGCCAATCATGTGGCAGCAATGCATAAAAACCTGCAGATACGGGCCAGTAGCTTCAGTTAATGTTCACATCAACCATCAGAATAGAGAAAAAAAATAGATTTTAGGGATTTCGACCCTTGCATGATTGTTGGAGTCAGATGGGCTGGTTTTAGTATTTCTGTTTATGCTGATCTCAATGGGATTTTCACGCACAACAGTCTAGAGTTTACTCAGAATAGTGCCAAAAACAAAAACATCCAGTGAGCAGCAGTTCTGTAGACAGAAACGCCTTGTTGATGGGAGAGGTCAAAGGAGAATGGCCAGACAGGTTTTAGCTGACAGAAAGGCTACGGTAACTCAGATAACCACTCTGTACAATTGTAGTGAGCAGAATAGCATCTCAGAATGCACAGCACATCGAACCTTGAGGGGGATGGTCTACAACTGCAGAAGACTAAGTCAGGCACTTTATTAGCATCGTATGTTCCTAATAAAGTGCTATATGATTGCATATTTGTCTTTTATCTTTATCTCCCACCTACATGCTCTTATTTTATTCTGTTTTGTCATGTCTATTCCTGTCACATTTCCTCTCTGCTCAGTTTTAAATCTGACTTTCTATATGTTTCCCCCCCTCTCTGTCTAGTTTTATCACCCTTCTCCTTCCCTTGTGTGGGTCAGTGCCATTAGCTGGGTGGGTGCAGTCCCCTTGGACATCTACGTGGATATAACCCTGATTCCAGCCTGACGTGGAAAGAGTGTGCCCCGAACAGACACAAAATCACCCTCACTCTCATACACTTGGACCTAGAAGAAAGCTATTTGTGTGAGAATGATGCTTTGAAGGAGTGTTTGTGCCTAGCTATAGTTTGCAGAGAAAGTGGGATAAATATTTTCTCATTTGGAAAAATTATTCCATTACACTTTATTTTAAAATGTCCTTGTTACAGTGTAATTACACAAGTAATTACTGATTATTATTACTTATTAACAATGCACACTTACTAAAGGTTTAGGGTTTGGGTAAGGGTTTGGTATAGTTAGTTGCTTGTAAATATGCATAACTGACTGTTATTACTATAGTTAATACATGTAATATGTGTAACAAGGAAATTGTAAAATGAAAGTAAATTATTTTTCTTTTTCTTAAAATGCTAACTTTCTTTTATGGTTTTCGGTTGAGAACCACTGGTCTATAGTTTATATAATCACAATAAAAGTATATTCTACATACAGGTATATTATAAATATAAAGGTTTATACTACAAAAAGGTGTATTTTAGATCTTTATTTATATTTTGTTTGTGAGAATGTGTGTCTGTGTAAGTGACATCAGCCACCTTTTGTACAGATATTTGTAGATAAAAAGCTCCCTTTCCTTCTGTGTGGGACCAAGTCTTTGGAGGAGCTGCAGACATCTATCAACATATTCCTTTACTCCTCTTCTGGTGGCTGTCTCTCTCTCATTTCTCGCAGACTACTCAAACCCAAAGAGACACACAGGATTTCAAGGCTTTTACACCATACAGGGTGAAAAACCTATTCCTTACAAAAGCATTCTAAAGTGCTAATTTTGTACTCAAGAAAATGTTCTTATTATTACAACCATTGAAAATGGTTGTGTTACCATGTGAAAATCACAATACAGTGAGTTTCCCCCCATATGCTGAGGTATTGAGTTATTACAAGTTGCTTTGAACATGCAAGTCAAATTCTGGTTTTAAAAATGGGCAAAAAGAAACACATTTCTTCAGAAATTCTGTTTTCTCCTAAAGTCTATTATTTTAGAGTGATGAAGGCTAATCCATGCATTTCTGTTTTAAAAAAGAATCTCTAACCAGGATAGAGAGGGAAGTGGATGGCCCAGATGCACATCAAAAAGACAAGTTAATCACAGTCTCTAGTTTGAGAAACAGACTCCTCACAGGTCCAAAACTAGCAGCTTCTAAATAACAAAGACCTGCATTGCTGCAAGAGGATTCTTGGGCAAACAGAACATTTTAAGAATACAACATTTATTTAAATAGAAATAGTCATGTGAACATTCTTAATGTCTCTAAATCAACTCTAAACTACAAAATGTGCATTGTGAATGAAACAGATTCCTATTTCAGGTTTATTCTCATTCACGTATGTCCAAGTATTTTTGCTGTTAAGTTAACATACTATAAAAACTAATATAATGCAGTAGAATAGAGGACACAATTTATCCTCTATGATTTTGCAGCAATTATCCCGATATGGAATGAGATTATTAAGCAAAATTTATCGACTCCTACATGCCAACTGAATAAAGTAAGGCAAAAATAAACATTTCACAGAGTTTAGTGAGAGATATGATTTATTCAAACACTAAAAATGGTTGCTCTGTATATGTATTATTGTATTACAGTTGTAATAATAAAGTCTTAATTAACATTATGGTTATTTAACATATTGAGATATTATAATTAAGTAAATTGTAGCATTTGTTTACATTATGTTTTTTAATTTTGTAATATGCGGATAGATTGAGTGCTTATAACTTTCTTCTTCCCAAAAATGTACTTACGTAAATTGAATACTCAGCCATGGGCGTAGTTTCCCCCAATAATTAGACCCCCTCCTCCCCGCCCAATTTTTATAACATGATCAATGGAAACATGTAGATGCTTCACACTATATTCAAGCCAAATATAGGCCTTGTTGGTTTCAGCCAACATTTGTGGTCGGGCTAACATGTATTTGTATGTATTTTCATTCAACATTCACAGTTAATTGCTATAAAGAAGTCTCAACATACAAATGCGAGTTTCATGGACATTGTAATGCTTGTTAGTTCTAAATAGATGGACAAACCTGCTGGCTGCACTTGCAGTTGTAAGTCAAAATACCTTATTACATAACATTACAAGGAATAATACCAAAATGGCCATAAGCACAACAATGATATGTTACAATGAGTTGTTTACAGTGTATTTCCATAGCAGTGCGTTACATGGTTTTGTTCTCGTTCTCTCTCTCTCTCTCTCTCTCTCTCTCTCTCTCTCTCTCTCTCTCTCTCTCTCTCTCTCTCTCTCAATTCAATTCAATTTAAAAGTACTTTATTGGCATGATTGTGGTTACATACAATATTGCCAAAGCATTAATACACAATAGAGATAATGACAAGACAAAAAATAATGATAAGATAGAATTAAAATAAGGTGCCAGGTAATGAATCAAATAAAATACAAACTATAATAACAATATACACTATACAATATAAAATAAAATATGCATTTTACAGGATATTATGAACATAAGAAAATAAAAGTACTGTGACTGAAGTACATTAAGGCAGTAAGTAGTTTCTGAGGGTGTGCAGCTCAAAAATGAATTTAGCTGCAATTGATGCATGATGGTCCTCCCCCAGTAACACCAGCATCTGATCTCTCTCTCTCTCTCTCTCTCTCTCTCTCTCTCTCTCTCTCTCACTTCCGGTGTGCGTGTTGGGAGCGAGTGCTGTGTGAGAGACACGTGTGTGAGAGCGTTTTGCTTGTTTCAAGCTGATTTTTCGTTTTTTCCCCGAATTTTCTTATTTATTTATTTATTTACTTATTTATCTATTTATTTATTCTTTTTTTTTTTTTCACATCTTTGAGCACGTTTTTTTTTTTATTTAATTTTTTTTTATAGGTTATATATCGCGTGGTGTGTGAGGCAGTATGACGTCTACCCCCACGGGGGGAGCGTCGCCTCTAACCCTCCGGAATGGTTTCAGGTGTGCCCTGGAGGCGAATACCTCTATTGAGGATGTTCTCCTTGCTATAGGAGCCAAGGTTGGCAATGAAAACATTAGTTCTGCTTCAAGAATGAATAAGGCAGTCATTGTTTTTTTGAAAAATGAATTTCAAGTAAAAAACCTAATTGAAAGCGGAATATGGATCAATGAAACGTATGTGCCTATTACACCGTTGTCGGCACCAGCATCGAAAATTGTAATCTCAAATGTGCCCCCATTCGTCGGCAATGAGAGTATTATTAAAGAGTTGACTAGATTTGGCAAAATTGCCGGCGCTATAAAAGAGATTCCCTTGGGGTGTAAAAACGCTGCACTGAAACACGTATTATCTTTTAGGAGACATGTTTACATGTTTTTGAGCTCTCCCACTAAAACGCTTGATGTATCGTTTCGGATCTCTCACGGAGAGAGTTCATATAAGGTGTACGCTAGTACGGAGACTTTGCGTTGCTTTGAATGCGGGGATATTGGACACAAACGCTTCACCTGCCCACACAAAGCGCGTAATGTTGAAGAGGGAGGCCCAACTGAAACATCTGACAAGCCGCAGGTTGTGATGGAAAGTACACCGCAACAACCTGAAATGGCAGATACGAACACCGAGGTAAGACCGAATGTTTCAGAAGATGTTATTGATGCTGAGGTTCCAAGTTGTAGTGGGGTTGGTAAGAGTGATGTTTGTGGTGGTCTAGTACAGGAAAATGAGACGCATGAGGGGCAAAGCGAAGAAATGGATGATTTGTCAGAAGCAGCTGTAGAGAGTTGTAGAGATGATGAGTCATGTGCTGACCTTGATGTGGCAAATAGTGGAAGTGATCTGTATACAGTTGAGCAGATCAATGCATTTCTGGATGAGACAAAGGGTAAAAGTGTAGAAATTGATAAGTTTTTTCCAGATTTAAATAAATTTGTGTTATCTGTTATAAATGTAAGACAAGATTGCAGCCTAGATGAATTATCCCAGCAGAAAAGGTTTCGATTAAAAAAATACATAACAACAATTAGGCAAGGAGTAAAACCAGGCAGGGCGAAATGCCGAGCCGTGAAAGGTAAACTAAAATAAGTGCACGATGGGTATCTATCCTTTTCTTTTATTATCCTATTCTTCTCACATTTCTGTTTATTTCTGCTTTCCTACAATATTTTATTATGGATGTCCTACGAGTGGGGTCCCTAAATGTAAATGGTCTTAGGGCGAGTAATAAATGGTCATTGTTAAAAGAATGCATAAAGCTAAAAGAAATTAATGTGATGTTTCTACAAGAAACACACAGTGATATAAATAATGAAGTAGATTGGGGTTTGTGGTCTGATGGTCAGTGTGCCTTAGTCATGGGACAAATTTAAGTGCAGGGGTGGCAATATTGTTTTCTCCCGGATTAAATGTAAATATTTTATCTATTAATGAATTGGAAAAGGGGCGACTTCTTTTAATTAAAGCTAAAATAAAAGATTTGTGTTTTGTCTTTGTTAATATCTATGCACCAAATATTGGTAAGGACAGAATTAAGCTTTTTGAGATGCTAAAAAATACTCTTGTTTCTCTTTCACAAGAAGATTTTTTAATTATAGGTGGAGATTTTAATTGCACCCTTGATTTTGTTATTGATAGGATTGGAGAAGAACCACATCCTCCTTCTGCTAAAGTTTTGAAAGTAATAATCACTCAGTTAGGGCTAGTAGATGTGTGGAGGGAAAAAAATAAAAACGTGAGACAATATAGTTGGATTAAAGTGGCAGTAGGTAGAGTCAGTGCGGCACGTCTGGATAGATTTTATTTACATAATAATCAGTGTAATAGAGTGATGGGTGCATATATCACACCCTGTGTTATCTCTGATCATCAGCTCATTTTAGTGAATGTTGTTTTATCAGAAACAAAACCACAATTCTTTCATTGGCGGTTTGATATTAAATTAATTCAAGATGTAAATTTTTATGAGAATTTTAAAATGTTTTGGAATTGTTGGGTTGAAGGAAAAAATGATTATGGAAATCTACTTCAGTGGTGGGAAATAGGGAAAACGCAGATCAAGCTTTTCTGTCAACAATTTATGGCACATACTTCCTGTCAAATTAAATATAAAATGGCAGAATTGGAGAAAGATATTTTAAAAATTCAAAATAAGTTAATTGATCAAAACGATGTAAATTTACAAGATGATCTTAGACAGAAGAGACAAGAGTTAAGTAATATGTTAAATGAAAAGGTAAAAAGAGCTCTTGTAAAATCACATTTTGTTTCTTTACATGACATGGATGCCCCCACGAAATTATTTTTTAATTTGAATAAGAAGTGTGTTCATACAAACTATATGCATGCATTACGCACACCTGATGGGAATGTTACTTCAGATCCTTTGGAAATGAGGAGACTTGCTGTTGATTTCTATGTGGACTTATATGCTAAAGAGTGCACAGGAAACTTTGACGCAGATGAACTTTTTAACAACTTGCCTGTACTGGATGAAGAAAATGTAAAGAACTTGGACTCTGATCTGACATTTGAGGAAGTTACAAAAGCAGTGAATCAACTTTCATCTGGTCGTGTACCAGGAATCGATGGATTACCAGCAGAATTTTATAAAACTTTTTGGGGAATAATTGGAAAAGACTTTTTTAAAGTTGTACAAGAAAGCTATAAAGCTGAGGTTCTACGAAAAAGTTGTCAACGAGCAGTGCTGTCTTTCCGAAGAAGGGAGATCTTTGTCTGCTAAAAAACTGGAGACCAGTAGCGGTCTTATGTTCCGATTATAAAATAGTATCAAAGTGTTTGGCAAACAGACTTAAAGGTGTTCTTGATGTATTAGTACAAAAAGACCAAACATATTGTATACCAAAAAGGTCTATTTATGATAATTTGTTTTTAATGAGAGATATCATGGATTATGCTGGAATATATAATGTTGATTTTGGTTTGCTTTCTCTGGATCAGGAGAAAGCTTTTGATCGTGTAGATCATCTCTACCTTTTTAAGGTTCTTAAGTGTTATGGGTTTGGAGAACATTTTTTATCATGGATAAGAATATTATATACTGATGCTGTAAGCATGGTTAAAATAGGAGGAGGTTTGAGTGTACCAATTCAAATGAAAAGAGGGATAAGGCAAGGGTGCCCTATGTCGGATCAGTTATATACCTTGGCAATAGAGCCTCTACTTTGTTTATTAAGAAGTAAATTGACGGGTATTCTAGTAAGTAATAAGCCAGAAGCTGAAGCTATTAAACTTTCCGCTTATGCAGACGATATAACTGTTATGGTTAGGAATACGCATGATGTTCAAGTTATAAAGGAAGCTCTTAATATTTATGAAGGAGCATCATCAGCCAAACTTAATTGGCAAAAAACAGAGGCGTTATGATGTGGTTCTGAAGGAAGCTCTTTACCTGAATTACAAGGAAATGTCAAGTGGGGGAAGTCCGGTTTTAAATTTTTAGGAGTATATCTTGGTAAAGATGAATGTAAGATGAAGAATTGGGAGGGGTTAGTAGACGGAGTGCTTGCAACTTTGTCTAAATGGCAATGGCTGCTACCCCAGCTATCCTATAGGGGAAGAGTCCTGATAGCCAACAATCTTATAGCTTCCACCCTTTGGCATAAGTTGATGGTTTTGGATCCTCCAAAACACATAATTGAAGATATTCAAAAGACTCTTGTTAAATTCTTCTGGTCAGGACAACACTGGCTAAAAGCTGCTGTCCTATACCTTCCAATTCATGAGGGAGGACAAGGTTTAATTGACATTTGTTCTAGGATTGCTGTTTTCCATTTGCAAGTGGCACAGCGTCTTTTATATGGGCAGCATCAGCAGTGGATGGATGTAGCATGTGCTTTGCTGCAAAAAAACAGAAGAATGGGGTTGGATAAGCATTGGTTTGTCATGTCCTTTAATGGACTAGCATTGGAAGGATTGGCTGGTTTTTACCAGAGTGTATTGCAAGCTTGGCAGACTCTATCTTTTTCAAGAGAATGGGAAGGATCCAATCAGTGGGTATATGAAGAGCCTTTGTTTTTCAATCCACTTATCTCTGTTGAGTTGCTGAGCTCTGCCACTGTAAGGTCGGCAATGTTGAAAGCAGGAGTCTCCAAAATATGCCATCTACGCAGGGGACTGTGCTGGATATCTGTAGAGGATTTGGCACAAAAGGTGGGCTTCAGGTCTGAACGTTTTATCAAGAGGATGTTGGATGATCTTGAGGAGGCCCTCCCTGTTCCTATAAGGGATTTTATGAAAGTTTCTCCTGCGGTGAACTATGATACCAGAGATAATGGCCATTTTCCTGAACTGCATGTTTCCATAAAATAGAAGACTGGCAGGAGGATGGCAGCAAGTTGCTTTCCATGGATATACCAGAACTAAATATCTTGAGTATTTTGAGCAGACAAACACTTTACAGAGCTTGTGTAAAAACCATAAATTTCCAACATCTTAAGGATGTAAGAGACACTAAATGGTCTATGGTGTTTGAATCAGGCTCTTCCCCGAAAGGTAGCTGGCGGTCCCTGTACAAAAGACCCATTGAAAAGAGGGTGGGTGATCTTCAGTGGAGAATTGTGCATGGGATTTTAGCTACAAACAGACACAGAGCACTCCTTAATGACTCAGATGATGAGGGTTGTCCTTTCTGCGGGGTGTCTGAAACTGTTTTTCATCTTTTTATTGAGTGTCCACATTTAGATCAAATTTTGGGTTTAATGGAAAGCTGGAGTATGCAGCTTTTGGGAAAGTTCAATCAAGAATTGTTTATTTTTGGTCCCAAATATTCAACAAAATATAAATCCAAAGTGTTTTTTTTAAACTTCTTGTTTGGTGCAGCAAAGTTGGCTATTTGGTGTACAAGAAGAAATAAAGTAGAAGGGAGGGAAAGTGTGGACACTTGTTTTGATGATGAGAGGTTTTATAAAGAAGAGACTAACGATGGAGTTTGCGTATTTTAGCCTCATTAATGATGTTAATTCTTTTTTTCATGTGTGGGGAGTTGATGGTTTTATATGTGAAGCTGATGATCAGGGGGGTTTTGTATTAATTTATGAGTGTTTTTGTATTTATTTATATTATTTTTTGTTTTTGTTTTTCTATCCCCTTTGTTTTGTGGTAAATATAAACACATGGATGTTTTAATGGTTTTTATTTTTTTTTAAATATAGGTCACTTATGTTTATATTGATCAATTAAAGAAGACCTAAAAGTCTCTCTGTCTGTCTCTCTCTCTCTCTCTCTCTCTCTCTCTCTCTCTCTCTCTCTCTCTCTCATCTCTCTCTCTCTCTCTCTCTCTCTCTGTCTGTCTGTGTCAGTTAGCTGTAGTGAAGATCGCAAAGGCTCCCAAGAGGGTGTGTTGATGTCACCTAACTGGCCTGGATCGTACCCAGAAAACTGTCTGCTCTTACAATCTGGCTGTAGAAGAGGGTCTGCAATTTGAATTAATGCTCACTGGGGTCTTTGATGTGGAGATGGTAGAGAATGGACAATGCATCGACACGTTAACTGTAACACTGTTATAAACTGTTTCAGAAGACTTTGGTCCATTTTGTGGCCAGGTCCGCCCTAATTCTGCCATTCGCCCTAGGTCTCCACATGTTGAAATTATCTTTAGGACAGATGATGCAGGAGCAAACCAAGGGTTTCACCTCAGTTACAAAACCAGAGGTGTGACTGTTAATGATCTCCATCTTTAGTACAAGGCATGTTTCTGCTGGTTTTATCTCTATTTACTGTATATATATATATATATATATATATATATATATATATATATATATATATATATATATTATATCACTCACCTAAAGGATTATTAGGAACACCATAGTAATACTGTGTTTGACCCCCTTTCGCCTTCAGAACTGCCTTAATTCTACGTGGCATTGATTCAACAAGGTGCTGAAAGCATTCTTTAGAATTGTTGGCCCATATTGATAGGATAGCATCTTGCAGTTGATGGAGATTTGTGGGATGCACATCCAGGGCACGAAGCTCCCGTTCCACCACATCCCAAAGATGCTCTATTGGGTTGAGATCAGGTTACTGTGGGGGCCATTTTAGTACAGTGATCTCATTGTCATGTTCAAGAAACCAATTTGAAATTATTCAAGCTTTGTGACATGGTGCATTATCCTGCTGGAAGTAGCCATCAGAGGATGGGTACATGGTGGCCATAAAGGGATGGACATGGTCAGAAACAATGCTCAGGTAGGCCGTGGCATTTAAACGATGCCCAATTGGCACTAAGGGGCCCAAAGTGTGCCAAGAAAACATCCCCCACACCATTACACCACCACCACCAGCCTGCACAGTGGTAACAAGGCATGATGGATCCATGTTCTCATTCTGTTTACGCCAAATTCTGACTCTACCATCTGAATGTCTCAACAGAAATCGAGACTCATCAGACCAGGCAACATTTTTCCAGTCTTCAACTGTCCAATTTTGGTGAGCTCTTGCAAATTGTAGCCTCTTTTTCCTATTTGTAGTGGAGATGAGTGGTACCCGGTGGGGTCTTCTGCTGTTGTAGCCCATCCGCCTCAAGGTTGTGCGTGTTGTGGCTTCACAAATGCTTTGCTGCATACCTCGGTTGTAACGAGTGGTTATTTCAGGCAAAGTTGCTCTTCTATCAGCTTGAATCAGTCGGCCCATTCTCCTCTGACCTCTAGCATCAACAAGGCATTTTCGCCCACAGGACTGCCACATACTGGATGTTTTTCCCTTTTCACACCATTCTTTGTAAACCCTAGAAATGGTTGTGCGTGAAAATCCCAGTAACTGAGCAGATTGTGAAATACTCAGACTGTCCCGTCTGGCACCAACAACCATGCCACGCTCAAAATTGCTTAAATCACCTTTCTTTCCCATTCTGACATTCAGTTTGGAGTTCAGGAGATTGTCTTGACCAGGACCACACCCCTAAATGCATTAAAACCACTGCCATGTGATTGGTTGATTAGATAATTGCATTAATGAGAAATTGAACAGGTGTTCCTAATAATCCTTTAGGTGAGTGTATATATATATATATATATATATATAAAGTAAATAGAGATAAAACCAGCAGAAACATGCTGGTTTTATATATATATATATATATATATATATATATATATATATATATATATATATATATATATATATATATATATATATATATATATATATACTGACCAGATTGTTGATTGAAAAGTGCTGCTTTTTTATTATTATTATTATTATCATTATTATTATTATTATGTCTATCAATTACATTATTCCTCACAGAAATTACTAGTTCTAGTCTGAGTCCAAATCGTCCTGAATATCTCCAGGACTATGAGGTTACAGTAAAATGTGACTGAGGGCATGTATTACAATCGGTAAGTATTTCTTGCTGAATTTGATCTATTTTACCCTCCCTCCAGGCCACCAACTGAATATTTGAGTTTACCACAGATATTTTAGAACAGTGGTTTTCAGTTGGTGGGTTGCAACCCAGTAAAATAGATCACAGGTCTGTTCAAATAATGATGTCCAATGGACAATCTGTACCCTAAAGCAAAACATACTACATTTACTGTAGCTACCGTATGCTGACTATAGCTGACTGCATTAATAGTTTATGAACCAACCTTGTTCACTATTGGAGGCTTTTGGTGTCTTTACCTTGACTAAAGTGTTTCCTGTGTTTCACAGGAATCAGCAGCTAAGGTTGAGTATAAATCCATATGCCAGATGAATGGAGAGTGGAGCCCTGTTATTACATGTGAATGTAAGAAAATATTTTCTTTACCACAGGCTTCATTCTTAATTTCTATATAGTAAGCTGGGCTTTTGAGGTGCAGATCAAGGTTTATCAACTGTCACTACAAAGAAACAGGGAAACAATTTTTACAGTAAATTTGACTCTACTTTTCCCCCTTCAGCTGTGGGTTGTGGCATTCCTGAGCTACGAGATTTAATAGAGCTAACAGTGGAGGATCCTCTCACAACTTATCAGGAAAACATCAGTCTCAAGTTTCCGTCTGAATATTATGTACTGTCTGGAAATGGTGAGAGGTGTATGGTGTATATGTCAACTATGTTAATTTAATGCTTGATGCAAAAGAGTAATTAGTTCCCTGTTTCTGTATCCCCTCATACCTTAGGTCGGTTCACTTGTGATGCCGAGGGTAATTGCGTATCTGAGACTGGTCAAAAATTCTCAGAAGAGTTGCCTAAATGTGTCCCAGGTACACACATATAAAACCAATTAACTTTGTCTTTAGACCGTCTTAAATGCTCTGAAGGTGCATTATTCATTCTCTATTTCATATCTTTCTATTTTTTCTATTTTTTTAGTGTGTGGACTGAATACAGAAATCACTGCTGGTGGCAGGGTCTTTGGTGGGAAGCAAGCATTACTGGGGCAGATTCCCTGGCAGCTCTTCCACAAGTCATCTTCCAGAGGTGGTGCTTCTCTGATCAGTGATTACTGGGCTCTCAGCTGCTCATGTAGTAGATGGATATTAAACAACCTCCATGAATTGGTTTGGGGGAATGATTGATGCTAAGGCCAAAAAAATTGTTACCATGGAGACAGAGAAGATAATAATTCATCCAAAGTATAAAAAAGTAGGTAAAAATGGAGAACAAACAAGCTACATTGCACTGATCAAAATGTCTGCCAGGGTTCCGCTTGGTCCAAACCTTAGGCCAGTGTGTCTTCCAAAGAAAACAGACGGACCAGTTATGGAGAACATGATGGGTACAGTCTCAGGTTTTGGAAGAGATGGCGATAAAAGTCTAAACAATAAAAATTTGCTTTATGGTCATGTTCAGGAATATTCCCTTGTTAAATGTGAATAAAGAGGTAAACATGTCACTGATAACATGTGCTGGAGATGATGATCAAGGTATAGACAGTTGTAAAGGTGACAGCAGGGGTCCACTATTTCTCCCTACATTGGAACAAGGGTCTGCAGAACAGCCTTTTAGTATTGTTGGTATTGTTTCGTGGGGTCCCCCTGAATGTGGACATGAAAGCTTTAAAGGTTACTACTCTAAAGTACAGAACTACCTAGACTGGATTAGAGAAACTATGGAAAACAACTAACATCCACATACTGAAATGAGATTCAGCTCTATCTTGTTATACTCACCGGTCAAATTTTTCATAAAATACAGTTTTATCTGTTTAACTCATATCAGATAAATTATTCAGCATTTATTTTTTTTATCTTTTTATAGACTAATATACTCTAATATACTATACTATTCTATACTGTATTACAAAAAATATATAAAACATATATACTCTATATACTGCAATCCAATAAAATTATTTGTATATGTTAAAAAAAAAAAGTATTTGTCCAAAATGTTTAATCTGACAAGGCAAATGTTGCTTGTTATGTTGTACACAGTTTTTGGTCTAATGTGAGTACATTACACTAACTGTAATCATGCAGGTTGCTGTTTTCTACAGTTTTCCCATTTTAGATTTCATGGGTTGCCTCAGCCTGTTACATTTCTCACTTTCTCTTGCATGTCGTTTTTGTGCCTTGTACTGTTGCTTTTACAGGTTGGTGTTCTTCTGCCAGATCAAACAAACCTGATTTATGTTGTGACATTTAGACTTGTTTCACACCTACAATGCCTCTCAAATAAAAAATCAAAGATTTATGCATTTTTAAAAAAAGGTAACACTTTACAATAAGGTTCTACGCATTACAATAATAGTTAACGCATTAGGTATTATGAAGAAACAATGAACAATATATTGTTTACAGCATTTATTAATAAATAAATGTTTTTATTGTTAGATCATGTTAATTCATAGTTCATTAAATAATGTTAACAAGCGCAACTTTTGATTTAAAAAAAAATTGTTAGTATATGTTGAAATAAACAATAAGATTAATAAATGCTATAAAAGTATTGTTCATTGTTAGTACATGTTTACTAATATTGTTAACTAATGTTAACAAATGGAACTTTAATGTAAAGTGTTACCAATAAAGCTCTTCATGATTGCTTTATAGTCATCCTCTGACATCCATCTGACAATAATCTATATTGTGTGACTTCAATAAATTTACTCTTACTATTAGAAAAGCTGCATAAAAATGGTCCATGTAGACTATAACCCTTACTGCTTGAGTAAACAAGTTGGTGAAAAAACACAGGGATTACGGGAAAATTTGTGTTTATATATGTCTCTCTCTCTTATTTTGTTGTCACTGTTTTTCTACCTTAGCCAAATCAAACAAGATTATCTTTTATAATGACTTTTAGACCCTTGCGCTCTCACTCGAGAGGCTTTTCATTTTTAATCGCATAGGCTTTCTGAACACAAGAACAATAATAGTTGTATTACACATTTAATGAAACATCTACTGTCTGCTGATATTTGTATGTATGTATGACATGGGTGGAATACATCTAATATTGAGGTAAGTTGTGTTTAAATGTAATTCTTAAATATTCATTTTTTATTATTTATAATATAACACTTCAGCCTTCATTTCACAACAATCTTCGGTGACAACAATGTTCGTTAATCATCTAAGAATGCATCCCATACCTATTTACTGAATTATTCAAACATAAAACTATTATGACCTCTTTTCTACTAATTATGCCTCTTTTCTACTGCAATATTCCTAAATGCAATGATCCAGCCTGCTGTTGGCCTGTTTGAATGTTTGTGAGTGTGAGCTGGCCATGTTTGGGGAGGTGTCTTCTCCTCGGTACCCCCAACCATATCCTGCAGATCTCCAGGAACAGTGGGACCTGGAAGTGCCACAGGGCTATCAAATCCAGCTAAAGTTTAATCACCTGGATATTGAGCCCTCTCCAAACTGCTACTATGATTCTCTTAAGGTCAGTGATGCTTCATAACAGTTCTCTAAATCATGCCCTTCATGGTATAATAGGCTTGTTCAAATGATTAATGGAGAAAGACTACTCCAATGTCATTTCAGTTGCACAATGCATGCACTGTACCTTGTTCTGTGTATCTTGTGAAGTGAAATGAAGAAACACAGGTGTTTCAAGGTGCATGACTCTGTGTTCCGTATAAAATTATTTAAAAAAAAAAAATGTTAAACTATCATTAGGCTTCAGTAAAATCAATGTTTATTGCTTCTAAATCTGTTACACAATGGGTTATTATTTTGCATTCAGGTTGTTGCTAATAAGAAAGTTCTGGGGAAGTTCTGTGGCCAGAATTACACTGACAGGTATCATCCTGGTAACAAGCCCATCTTGGCTCCTGGCAACCGTCTCCAGCTGTTTTTTCTAACGGATGACTCCAACCATGTGTCACACCTGGGCTTCACCGCATTTTACCAGGCTGTTGGTGCGTTATAAAGCAGAATATCTGTTCAAAGCATGTTACACGTTACAAACATTTTATTGATTAAGTACATGCACTACCAGTTAAAAGTTTGGACACATACACTCATTCTTTATTATGACTATTTTTCAAATATTAGAACAATAATAAAGTCCTCAAAACTATGAAATAACGGACTTCCAGTTGACGTTCATTATGTGAGGCTGCGAAGTCCTGAGCTCTGCAGGCAACTTTCATTTAAACAGTAATTTCAGCATGCAATATACAAAACAAAAGTATTACGGGGTCACAATTTAGTGTGGTAACAATAGTGAATCATTGAGCACGACAATGGATACTCAAACGGCTGCCCTCCTTCAAGAAATAGCATCCATCCGTCAAGAGCTGCATACGACTGTCAGTTCACTGCAGTCTGCTAACACACAAAATACCAAGCGCATTGACGATCTAGAACGTTCTGCCACAGAATGGAGTTCAACTGTCATGGCCCTGGAAACTACAGTGAAACACATGCAGTCAGAAGTGTGTAGTTTGACTGATAAATGTTTGGACTTGGAAGGCCATAGCCGTCGACAGAACATCCGCCTCGTTGGAATTGAGGAAGGGAAAGAAGGGAGAAATTCGTGGCAGTTCTGTGCGACTGTGTTGAAGGAAATATTGGATCTCGAGGACATTCCTCGTTTAGACCGCGGACATCGAACACTGGCACCAAAACCTAAAGAAGGGGAGAGACCCAGATTGTTCGTAATTCGAGTGCTTCTTGGAGACGTCAAGGATTGCCTTTCTAGTCAGAAGAAGCCTTTTATATAAGTCTTTTACAGCTGTTATGTGACTTAAAAATATACATTTCTGGATTCAATCTTAGAAATTAACCCTGAGGTTAAAGGAATCATATCCAGGCTTTATACAGCTATATTTGATATGGAAGGCTCCTCACTCTCAATAATAAAGGAAAAGTGTGAGGATCAATGCAGATCAATGGACTAAAATACTTCAAAGAATTCACACATCATCTATTTGTGCGAGACATGGTCTTATTCAATTCAATATTATACATCAGATTGATATGTCCAAGGTCAAGCTTTCAAAAATTTTCCCTGGGGTTAGCCCCATTTGTAATAGATGCAAGCAAGCTCCCGGCAGTCTCTATCACACATTTTGGTCGTGTCCACACTTTGGTCCTCTATTTTTTTTTACAGGTTTGGCTCTTTGACCCTGTCCTTTTCTCTGGCTTTTTGGTGTGTCATCAGATGATACTGTCCTGCAAAAAGCACAATTAAACAGCATAGCCTACTCTTCTCACTTGGCAAGGTGTCTCATTCTTTTAAATTGGAAGAACGACCACACCCCCACCTTTGGCAGGTCGATTTGTGACGTCATGTTCTTTCTTACGATTGAAAAGATGAGATATACACTGAATGGATCCAAGGGATAGTTTGATGTGGTGTTGTCACGAACCCCGCTCCTCTGCCCCATCCCCGCTTCGTCGCACACACACTCACTCCCTCGACCTCACTCCCTCACTCCGCCCCCTCGAGCTTTTCATGCTCTTTTTGCTCGCTCGAGCCCTCACGCCCACTTTGCTCCTACTCGCTCACATGCTCGTAGGTTATCTCCCTTCCTCGAAGTTTCTCACGCCTCCAATCCTCCTGCACATTAGTTTCACCTGCACTCGTCTCATCACCTTTCATTGTTTACACCTGCACATTCCCCTATAAATACCACAGCACATCCGTTTCACGGGTGTTGGTTATTGTGTTTAGTTTCCCGTATCTTTGCCCCCCCGCTAGTCTCGTCTAGTTCTGACCTCCTCTTGTTTACCCCTTAGCTTGCCGGCTCCCCTTGTTCCCCTGTCTTTGATCCCGCTAGTCCCGTCTAGTTCTTCGCCCTAATTGTTAACTGTTTTCCCGGCTTCGACCTCCCGCTCTCGTTTACCACTCTCTCCCGGATTTGCCCCTTACGATACTTTGATTCCCCGGCTCTCGACCTCACGCTCCCCTTGACTACTCTTCACTGGATTTGCCCTTGTTTTGTACTGTTGTTTTGCTTTGTGAATAAAGCAGTTTTTCCCCGACATTGTGACTGTCTCAACTTGTGTTCGCTACAGGTGTGGCAGCCTTTTATTTCATTTGTAGAAGGGTTGACCATGCCTCTTGACTCTGGATAACGGGTATTGTGCTGTAAATAGCTAGATAGCTACTCTGTGGACTCTAATTGTCTGTATATGTATTTAATATTTTTTTATTTTATTTACTTATTATTATTATTATTATTATTATTATTATTATTATTATTATTACTATTTCCATTTGTGTTACATTGTTGCTTTCTCCCATGCATTCTTGTCTGTGCCTTTTCTCTGTTGTGTTTGTGTATTGTGTATGTTTCAAAACTTAATAAAAAATACATTGACCAAAAAAAATAAAAAAATAATATGAAATAACACAAATGGAAAGATAGGAAAAGATTGTTATCTCAGTTACAATAGCCTTTCTGTCAGTTCGAACCATTCTGGGCTATGTTTCCCAAAATCATCGTTAGCCTAAGTAGATCATAGAAAACATTAGCACCAGCGGCCTCTATGATCAACTTAAGCTTGCGATGCTTTTGGGAAACGCAGCCCTGGCCATTATCTGTTGACCTCTCTCATCAACACGGCATTTCCGTCCACAGAATTGCCGCTCACTGGATGTTTTTTTCGTTTTTGGCACCGTTCTGAGTCAATTCTAGAGATTGTCATGTGTGAAAATCCCAGGAGATCAGCAGTTACAGAAATACTCAAACCAGCCCATCTGGCACCAACAATCATGCCAGAGTCAAAATCACTGAAATCAAATTTGTTACCCATTCTGATGGTTGATGTGGACATTAACTGAAGCTCCTGCTCCTCCATTGCACTGCTGCCTCAAAATTGGCTTATTAGATAATCACATGAAAGTGTACAGGTGTTCCCAATGAAGAGCTAAGGAAGTGTATATTTGTCTGCAAAACTAATATAAAGAATTTAAGCACACGTAAGTCTGTTGATCAAACATATTTAAACATTATGAGAAATATAAATGTAGTCAAGTGTGCAAACTTTTGACTGGTTGTGTATATATTCCTAAGCTTTAGTACTATCAGATCCTATTATTTATTCCTGTTAATGCTATGTGCCCTTATACACTTGCTGTTCCCTTAGATATAGATGAGTGTTCCTCCTCCAGTGTGGAGAAGGAATCATATCCACCTTGTTCTCAGATATGCCTTAACACTCTGGGCTCCTACTTGTGTGCCTGTCACCATGGTTACCAATTACTACCTGACCAACGCACATGCATCTGTGAGAGTTTTCATTTGTAAAAGTGATAATCAATACACTAAGGATAGTATATGTTCATCTAATAGATGCAGGTGTGTAGCTTTGACCTTTGACCTGACAAAGACGCATTCAGGGTCAAAAATTTGTTATTAAACTGGAACATTAGCAGTGTGCGTGTTTTCTCTCTTTTTTCACGAGTAAAGGTCTCAAAAATAAAAGCCCATATTTATGCTGATTTTGTAGGTTAGTGGTACACATTACCACATTACTCTAAATATTTAAAACACTGAAGTATTAAAAAATATACATTTTGTTTCAAATGTCATTTTTAAATTTTCTATTTTCAGTGTTTCTGTAATACAACTTTGAACATCTAATTTTTAGACTAATGTGTAGACACATTCTTGAGGCAATTGTGTGAGGTGTGAAAAGCTTGAGAACCAATGGTTTAGGTAAAGTTTCATGTCCCAGCAATGAGAAAAGAGAAAAAACAAACTTAACAAACACAGTTTATAAAAAATTAAAATATTATTGACAACAATATAGTATTAGAAGCTGAATAAGTGGTTTGTGTTTCCTCCTTATTTTAGTGGACTGTGGGGGTGGGGTTTACAGTGAACCAGAGGGGACTATCTCCAGTCCTGGATACCCAGACACCTCCCCACTTGATATGCACTGTGTCTACAGCATCTCTGTGCAGCCAGGCTTCACAATCACCCTCAACTTCAGCCAGACCTTCCATATAGAGCAGGTCTTCAACCAAGGTCCGACCTGCCTCTTCCATTGGCTGAAAGTAAGTTTTTCTGTCTGCATGTCTGTCTCATGTTATTCCAAACCCATATGACTTTCTTTTTTCCTGCAGAACACAAAAAAATATATTTTAATGAATGTTCGTTGGCTGATTTAATTAAATGGCTGTAAATGGTACTCACTTTAAAGATCCTATTTTAAGAGCACTATACCTTAAGCACAGTGCTGTGCGATACATCTTACTTCAGTGGGCATGGCCATGAAGTTTTTATTTTTGTGCAAACATGCACTAATTCTAGGCACTTGCTAATGGGCTGGGTCAAGTGCAATTTATGCTGCGTTCCAGATAACTCGGAACTCAGGATTTTCCAACCTCCGACTTGAAAATTATGACTGGAACACCTCTTGATGTTGGACATCCGACTTGTGAACTCAGGGTAGATCGATGAACCCCTACTTCAGCGAGTAGCTTTATTTGGTGTCATTTCCATGATGGTCTGACCTCCGTGCATAAACTGGAGCTGGGTTTTGTGAAGCATAAAACAAACTTTTATGTATTTTACTGCAGGAAATGTCTGTATATGCAATATTCAATAAATGAACAAGAAGATATTAAGAGGAATTGTTTGCGTATCAATCAATTCCTATGTTTTCACCTATTTTGCTCATGAAATAGCTACTAGATTGCCAGCTAGTTAGCATCTTTAAGATTATGCACGTGTTTATGCATTTGGCATGTGTTCATGCGACCGTAACTTTTGATTGACTGGAACGCACTGAGGCACTGGGAAATTTCAACTTGGATTGCTCTGCTTAGCATGGTCATGAAAACAGAAGCTTAATAAAGCATCCAAAGGTGTCTTACAATTAGTACATGCGACTTGTGCTTCATATACCAAGTCTTCTGAAGGCATGCAATCTCTTAGTATAATGAACAGCTTTGGTGGTGGGTTCGACTTGTCATGGATCATATGACTTAATTAGCATGTGTTCTATCTATACAATCTTACACAGCATGGCAAGTAGAAGGGAAAGTGCTGTGTTGCCTAAAATGTTGCTTTGTTGTTGAATTTCACCCCTTAAAAGTATCCTAATTCACTTCTTGCAATAATTATAGCCTATAAAACTCTTTTACCAGCCTTACATAAGGAAAACAATGACTTCTTAACTGGATGGTTAGTTGATAAATAAAAATGAGTAGTCTTGCAACCCCTAAAATTAAAGTGTTTATTTAGATAGCCATCAGCGTATTCATGGCATATACAGTACATTCATGTTTGTGTCTAATTTTCTGTACTCCTATCTATTTTAGGTGTTTGTTCCAGAAAAAGAGCCCCAAAAGTTTTGTGGTGGGAAAAGCCCTGGACTCCTCCACACTGGCTCCCATTCCACACAGCTTGAGTATCATACTGACAAACACGGACAGAGCCAGGGGTGGAGCTTACATTACACTACCCAGAGTGAGAGAAAAACAACTATTTTTACTGGTTTTAATATTCTGATGTGTGCTAATCCTTAAACATCAAATATTCCCATATCTCTTTTAAAGGGGTGCAGTGTCCAAGTCCGGGTGGGATACGCAATGGAAGAGTCACTCCAAACTTTACCCAGTACTTGTACAGAGATTACATTCATGTGCTCTGTAACCCAGGATACAAGCTGATGATGGTGAGATTAAAAATAATACTGGGGAGAAAATAAAGAACAGCAAGAATGCATTAGTTGTCACAAATCAATCGTTATTATCCATCTTTTCTGCCTTGATATTAAGTATGGATATCAGTATTTACAAGCGTTACACTTTCCTTTTCCTTTGCCCTTTGTTAGGGAGAGAAAGAAATAAGAAGTTTTAAGTCCATGTGTCAGAGTAATGGAGAATGGCATTTGACACTGCCAGAGTGCAAGAGTGAGTAAAAACATGTACTGAAAACATTTACTTTTGCCATTCATAAATATAACAACCACATAATATAAACTACTCCTATTTCACAATATTTCTCCCTTCAACACATTTAAGAGATGAGAAAAAGTTTTTAATACATACATGTATATTTTCCGGATACCCGAGCATGACTGCTGTGTGCATTTTTCATTCCCTTTTTGATTTGTAACTAGTAGTGCATAATAAAAAATTATTCTAGAGCAAATTGTTTTCATAAAAACGGATGGCAACATATTTGGACAGCAGAACTAAGTTGTGAAATTTTAAATAAAACCAAACTATAGTAAATCATATTTTTATTTTTTTATCAAATTGTATATGATGTTGGAGTGTTGGTTATTCATGTTTTTGAGATTTTACAGGCATTACAACAGAAATTAGCATAATTAGTTCTGATTCAAAGTAATGGCCAGCATCACTGTAAACATAAAATTATCCATTATAAATTCTGAATTTATGTACTGATTAGCATTGTCCCATGTCTGCCAAACATGTTGAGTAGTCCAAACACTGCAGCCTGAAACTGAAACTTTAGTCAGATTTTAGGATTGAATGCACTTAGCTGCATAGGGAGCTATACGATGTCTCCTTGCTACCTGTTTAGTGAATGTCTCAACCTCCCTTGTGCTGGAGTCTGTACTGGTGTAAGAACAGTTGAAACGCACCTTATTTTCATTCTAACTCCATATAAAGCCTCTGAAAGCAAAACTTTTCAGCTTTTGTATGAACCCATTGATTTATCTATATGATAATGTACAGTAAATATAGGACTTCTAAGGAAAACAGCGTGGCGTTTCACAATAAGTCATATTTTAAAATTGGATGATAATTAGGTTTCTTGCCAGATTTGTAGTTTTGCTGGCATTTCTCTCAAGCACAAAATCCACTGTGATCGGTGCTGTGCTGTTTTGTCACATGGCTCAGTACGTCAAAAGTTTAACCATTTACTGACAGCCCAGAGTCTTCTTAAATGAGATCATTTTGTTTAAATTAATTAAAATGACGCATTGCGTATAGTGAAGCCAAAATACCACATCCACGCATGTGTGCGCTGGGTAACACGAGGATATAAAAATGTTTTACACTGTCTTAATATTTTGTTTGGACTGTGATGCATATATCTTTTTGTTTTATAATTATCTTTGTCCTTTTCTTTTGCAGTTATTGACTGTGGAGATCCAAAGCCTCTGATAAATGGTGGTGTTCATTTAATCAGTGGATCAAATAATGAATATCTCTCAGTCATTGAGTACCACTGCAATGAGCCATACTATGCTTTTGAGGAGACTCCAAAAGGTTTATTGGAAAAGGTTCCTTTATTCAATGTGATTTCAGCTTTTCAACTGAATTTCAACAACTTACTTTCTTTATTTCCCTTGTGTAGCAAGATACACCTGTGCCGTAAATCGTAAATGGACAAAGGATGATATCAATGACATTATTCCTCCTTGCATTCCGGGTAAGCATTCTGAAATTGAATTTGACAGTGACAGTAGCCAACCAGCTAGCTGGATGGATGATTTATGGATGAATGGATGGATGGATAGAAAAAACAAACACACATGCAGAAACAGAATGTAGCTAGCCAACCAGATAGATAGATAGATAGATAGATAGATAGAAAAACACACATGCAGAAACAGAATGTATAATCTCTCTCTCTCTCTCTCTCTCTCTCTCTCTCTCTCTCTCTCTCTCTCCTCTCAGTGTGTGGACTGAATTCAGAAATCAAGGCTGGTGGCAGAGTTTTTGGTGGGAAGCCAGCATTACCGGGGCAGATTCCCTGGCAGCTTTTCACTAGGTCAGGATATGGAGGTGGTGCTTCTCTGATCAGTGATTATTGGGCCATTACAGCTGCTCATGTAGTAGATGGATTTGAAAACACCACCATGTATTTCCTTGGTAGAATAACTGATTTAAATAAAAAAGATTTTGTCAGTTTAGAGACAGAGAAGATCATAATTCACCCAAATTATCAGAGAGTGGGTACAGACAAACATGAAACAAACTATGATAATGACATTGCACTGATCAAAATGTCTGAGAGGGTGCCACTCGGTCCAAACATCAGGCCAGTGTGTCTACCAAAGAAAACAGACGGACCAGTGATGGAGGGCACAATGGGTACAATCTCAGGTTTTGGAGGGTTTCAGTATCAGTTATTAAGTAAACAATTGCGTTATGGGCATGTTCAGGAATATTCAAATGATAAATGTGATTCAGGGGATCTGACTGTCACTGATAACATGTTCTGTGCTGGGCAAGATACTGAAGGTGTTGACAGTTGTAAAGGTGACAGTGGGGGCCCTCTGTTTCTCCCTATGTTGGGCTATGGGTCTGCAGAGCAGCGCTATGAATTGAGGGGCATTGTGTCATGGGGTCCTTCTAGATGTGGTAATAAAAGCTTTAAAGGTTTCTACACTAAAGTGCAGAACTACCTGGATTGGATCAAAGAAATAATGGCAAATAACTAGAATCGACTTACCAAGAGACATGACCCATTTTTTATGATTACACCACAGATAAAACTCATAACCTTGAGTAGTTTGGGATGAGTTTCAGATATGCACATTTCAATAATTCACATTTAGTTTCCTATTAAAGGTGTAAATGTGCATTTGGTTAATCTATTCATGTTTAGTAGTATTAATGTAATGTATTCAAGATTTTGAATAAAAGTGTTACACCATGTTAAAAAAATACAGATTATTTTCCTCTGCTACAGCAAACATGGTTGAATTGTACCATTTTCAAGTTTTCATCTTTTGTTTTCTCTTAAAGTTATAAGGTTATCTTTTTCATTAGCATTTTATAAAGCAATCAGGGGCATACATTTAATCTAACAATTAAGGCTGAATTATGATTTTAGCCATGATTAGCAATCATGTAGAGTCTGTGATCATCTGCTCTAGTCTGCAGATTTTGGGCCAGCCAGAGTTGACAGATTTCAAATGTATTGCAGTATATGAACACAGACTCAAATTTCCTACCTTAAGACAATGATCACTTCAAGTCAGGGTATATCACACGTGTTTGGTACTTTAGAGCCAATTATGAAGAAATCTGGTTGCCTATGAAGCTCTACGACTCAAATATGAAATCATACAGTGTCTAATGTGTGTAATACCTTTTTTCTGCCCTAAAAGGGTATGTGCAGCCAAAACCGTAAGCCCCTGTAACCTGTAATACCGTTATTTGTGTCCACTACATGGAGCAGCAAGTTAAGAAATTCCATTAAATCCTCTGACTTTTAGTTATTGCTCTTGTTATGTAATATCTATGCATAGAAAAATAGCAACAGTTATCCAACAAATGAAAAGTTCAAGTATTTCTGAAGTTCAGTTTTTCCTGATTTAATTGTCCAGTGCTACAGTGAACAAAACAATACAAATAAAAATGTTGGACCATAACTTTTGGGCCGTACGTCCTATAACAAAATAATATTTCCTGTGATTCCTTGCGTCATGGCGAATCTTTTGGACTCTTGAATTTTTGCTCTGGCCTTTTATTTTGACGTCTTCTGTCAGTGCATGTACTTTGCTGCCTGTGTAATTTGATACGTTGGTAAAGAACATCTGGCTTTCAATGCATTATTTATGTTAATTTATCATTGGTCACAAACTCTTCATTAGGCAACTATTCTTTAGTTAGTCTATTTGTTAGGCTATTGTACTCATATTGGAAGTTCCATTCATGTTTCCACTGGTATAAAGTTTCTCACCGGTGTTGTCCCTTGTACGGATTAAAACTGGTAACACGTACACCGTGGTAACCCTACTCAGTAATTATACTTAAGTAAAAGTATGGATATTGAGTGAAAATCTTACTCAATTAAAAGTCCAATTATCTAGCCAAAAACATACTTGAGTGAAAGTAAATTAGTATTCACATTAAATTGCGCTTAAGTATTAAAAAAAAGTAAAAATTACTTTTTTCCTAACTAGAATTAAATTGTGTGAGAGAGGATGTTGTTCAATTTGGTTGGTTTAAGTTGACTTTTTACGGTCATATTTCTCCCTTAGTAGGCTTTGCAACATGATCAAATAATCCTGTTACAATGACAACATTGTGATCTGTTGTATGTAACACAGCAATTGTCTGGTGAAATGAACACTAGAGGTGCTAAAGCAAAAATGACATTTATCCCCTTTCACTCAAAACACCAGTAAAATGGCAGATTATCAGTTTATAAACATGTACGTTTCACTCCGTTCCTCACACAATGGGATATAGCACATGACTCATTTTAACATTTGAATTACATAACCAACTACATTTACAAGATTGTTTAAGTGTGATCAAATTGCATGGTAGCTCAACTGATTGCATACGCAATTCAAAGGACAATGCCCCTCAATAAACTAGTCCTGAAGAGCACGCGAGTTGACACATGAGCCATGAGGGTGAGTAAAGGATGAGAGAATTTTCATCTTTGGTTGAATTATCCCTATAAGTCAAATACCTCCAGCTGGAGATTACCTGTGATTATGTCATATGGCTGTTATCACGCTCACTGACGGGTGGTTGGATGTGGAGGAAATTATCCTATTAATGATAGACACAGGATTATAAAAGTCTGCAAGGAGAGCCAGGGTTCTCATTAGTCCTCTCGCTATGGTGTTATTTGCTGAGTGTGTTTTCAAGAACCCAGTTTAAAAACTGATTTGGCATCAACTGGTCAAGATTATGGCAACAAATATTTCTTGGATCAAACAAATCATCTTTCAAATCAGACATAAACATGAGGTGTAATATAATTTTCAAAGATTATGTCTGTATGTGTTTATCTGCTGGGCATTTGAATGCTTAAAACATACCTCTGAATATTTTCTTGTGGTTTATGCTTTTGCATTGCTGTCCAATGATTCTGGCTGGCTCAAGCATTCTGTTCCACAGCCCAGATTTATCACATTAAATCTGCCCCAAACAACAAACTCTCCAAGATCCAATTCACTGCCATGATGATTTAATGTCAACAAACCCTAAAACAACTATAAAAATTATTTAAACCACTTTACAGCTCAAATATTATGGTGCGAACTGCCAGAAACATCATCGGAGGTGAGCTTCCCTCCCTCCAGGACATACAGGTATATACCAGGCGGTGTGTGAAAAAAGCTTGGAGGATCATCAGAGACTCCAGCCACCCGAGTCATGGTCTGTTCTCACCTCTACCATCAGGCAGGCGATATCGCAGCATCAGGACCCGCACCAGCCGACTACATGACAGCTTCTTCCCCCAAGCAGTCAGACTGTTGAACACTTGATCTATCAGGATCAATAATTAGCACTGCACTTTATTAATCTATAATCTATCTCACACTGGACTGTCAACATATTCTCAATACAACTACTTCATATATATATATATATATATATATATATATATATATATATATATATATATATATATATATTCATATACACCTTACTTATTGTATTGTATATTGTGTATTCTATATTGTGTGTATTGTTTACTGTACATTGTATATAATTATCGTGTTGTGTAAGTATGTGTACATTTGATATGTAAATTGTGTTGTGTAAGTATGTTGTTTACTGTAATTGGTATATGTCTCGTCACTGTCATGACTGCTATGTTGCTCGGAACTGCACACAAGAATTTCACCTACTGTTGCACTTGTGTACATGGTAGTGTGACAATAAAGTGATTTGATTTGATTTGATAATTTTAACAGAAGAATTAATGTAAGGGCATTTGTAAACTTACAAGTCTTAAACCCTCAACAAAATTGGACCATTTCACATCGATTGTAAGTGCCTAATTGTAACCTCGATTTTATTTTGTTATTTCTTTTAAGAAAGAAAAAGAGGGACGAGTTGAAATATTTTTTGTGGTAATCAACATTATGCCACAAATGCTGCTAATTGAGTTTAACCTGTATTGAACGTGGAATATATATTTAAAATGATTTCCGTTAGGCCCCCAGTGAGCAAGCCAAATTTGACTGTGGCAACAAAAAACAAAAAACTCATGCATTAAATTTAAATTTATGTAGAAAAATAACCTTGGGAGAAACCAGGCTCAGCTGGCAAAGTGGGTTCCCTTCTTGCTATATAGCATGAATATTATGCCAATATTAGTTATCTATGTGTAGTGCACGTTTTGTTTTATGCAAGTAAACTGAGTAGATGTTGTTGGCAAATGTTTAATACCAAAGGATTGTATTAAAAGAAAATTATAAAATAAAAATACTAAAGGATTGTGCATGAACCGTAAGATTAATGATTAAGAGTCTTTGAAGTCCATCCCGATTTCACTGCGGAAGTGCATGTAGATAAATTGTTCTTTTTATTTGGTTGATGTAGGCTTTTGTAAAGGGATCAATGGAAAGGAGGAGGCGAGAACCGGCTTTTCAATATAAATAATAGTTTAATGATAAACTTAAAAGAAGGCACAAACACACACATGACGGACATGTCCGTAAACGATCTCTCTCTGCCGCACGATCCCCTGCAGTCGACCTTTATCCCTCAGATGCTTGATTAGCCTAATACGGGACCGGGTGTGTAGGATCACGACCCGACACCACCCTCCGCCCTGCCACAGCTTTATTTGGCATACATTTTTTGTCTATGAATTCCAATTTAAGAGAGTGTAGTCCGTCCTATGACCAAAATGATACTGGCAGAGGTTTACTCACCCTTATGCCTTCTTATACTCATATGACTTTCTTTTTTCTGCCGAACACAAACTATTTTCCAGTACTCAAGTCGTATGGATTACCTTTGTGCAGCCTTTAGGTCCTTTTTGGAGCTTGAAAGTTGTGGAGCCCATTGACTTGCATAGTATGGATATACATCATACAGTATATCCATAAAATATATATTTGTTTATGGTTCCACAGAAAAAAATCATATGAGTTTAAGACGGCATAAGGATGAGTAAATTACATGATAATTAGAATTTTTGGGTGAACTATTCCTTTTAGATACTTTTTAGAATTTAGTATGCAGAATCACAATTTGTATTTATTTATTTTTTACCTTTTACTCTTTTTCAAAAGTGCTTTTTTTTTACAGTGCATTTACCATGCACAATGACATTTTTACAATGCACAAAGACCTATTAACATTGCACAGTGATTTTTTATTTGCATTTTTTTTATATGAATTCTTTTCTTTTTTTTTTTAGTGCAGAAGGAGGTTTTCTTGGAAGAGCATATCAGTGTTCATGTACCAGCAGGACCAACTCTGGCTTGAGTGTTTCTCTTGATGATTGAGAATTTCATGCCCAAAAATGTCTTCTTCCTCTTTTGTTTCAGGACAGCATGGTGTGGAGCTGGGACTCTGCTGTTGCTTTCTTTTTTACTGCTCTTACTCGATCTAAAGGGCTTCATCAGCTAAAAACAAATGACACTCATTAGTAGAAGAATTTCATTTAATTCTGAACTTTGTCAAGTTCAGATCTAAGGCAGATTTCTTTCAGAGCAAATCTGAATGAAGAGCCAATCTGACATTACCTTTTGGACAATGGTGGATTTCAAATTCTTTAACCTCTCTCTGAAGGTCATTGGCCTGTTTAATTGATTCCCATGTGGAACAACAGCTTCATTAAATGTGGTCTCTTGAGCAGCATTGGTGGAACCAGTCAGAGCAAATTTTTTTGCTTGGATGTCATAAACCTGACTGACCAGCAGCTCTGTCAGAAGAGCCATTGTTTTATGGAAAGCTGCGATAGTGCAGCTGTCCTCTTCATCACTCTCAATGGGCATCACTGGCATCTCATGATTAGAGAATTTAGAGCACAAGAGAAGGCGCATTACTAGTTCTTCAATGAAATTGTGTAGAAATTCTTTAGCTGCCCCTCTGACCTCCTCACCCTCCGAGACGTCCTTTGTCTGTGTTAGGTCTTCCAGCGTCTCTTGACTTGCTTCTATGCATCTGTTTCCAAAATCTGCAAGCTTCTGGTGCAGATGCTCTGATGCTATACAACTATCATCTAGTGAACTAAAGTCTTTGCCCTTCATGTAGAGTTGGATCATTGCTGTGTCCAATAAGGTGGTGGTTGTTAGCCCATCACTCCCTGAGGGGTGATCTAACTCTGATGGATGTTTGTCCTGTCGATTCAGTACAAGTGATATGGCAGCTTTAGATCTCTCAAAACATGTGTGTAAAACTGGTATAGGTCCATATAGTGAAGAGGACTTCCCTTGCCATGCTTGAACAACATCGCAAAGAATGTACTCAATGACATTGCTTGTAATGTCCACCGTACGGCTTGGTCTTGGAGCAGATGGAAGCTTTTCCTCCATTGTTAACAGAACCCTGCTGATGGCTCTTGTTGCTGCTGAACGTGAGATTGTGCAATGTAGTGCATTCAGCTTTCTAAGGACAGCGTTTATTAGTATGTCTCCAATTTCAGCACAGGATTCTGGGTAGAAGTATACAAAGGGTAAAGATTTGGCCGTGTTGATCTTGTACACGGTTTTGTATATAACCGAATTCACCTTATTAAAAACTTCTTCCACCACAATGCCAGAGAGTTCAGAGACTTCCAGTTCACACAGACAGTCACTTAGATTGCAACTGCTGAGGAGACTATCCACAGTGATCCCAAATAGGGATTCCAGTGGATGAAGAAATAGAAATCGTTCCTTCTTCAGGATTATTGATGTTTCCGCCTGAATGTCCTCAGAGAATGAGACTGTCGATGCCCTGCAAACTGAGTCTACAAATACTGATGAATTTGCACAAAGTTTTGGTGTGAGTTCTACTGCAGTTTTGGCTACTGGCTTCACAATGTAAGTCAGCATTTTACAGATTTGCTGTCTGGAGAACTGTGTGGAATAAAGACAAAAATAAGCTTAGTCCTAATGCAGTGACAATTTTCTGCCATAATGTAAGTTTTCATCATGTTAAGTTTACAGATATGGGCCATTTCCTATATTTTCTGTTTTAATTTTTCCAAATTCCATGTTTTAAAGTTTAAATGTTTACTCACTAAAAATGTGCTTAATCAAATGACTTTCACTAAAACTTTAATTTTCAACATAATATTGTATTATTTGTATCAATTGAAGTGATTCTGTGCAGATCTGTACAGCACAATCAAAAATGTGCTGTACAACAGAGGACCATTGTAGGCTATAGGGTAGATGAAAACTTTTATTCAAGCTTTTATTTTGGCAGAAAACTGAGTGAAGACCTTTCATTTTCTGTGTGAATTTGACTGTAGTTTCTCACCTCCAGGTAAGCAGTTTGCTACATGGAACAGTGTGATTATTGAATGCATTAAATTAATATAAAATTTTACATTTATTTTATTAAAATGCTTGCGGTTTAACAATAAAACTAGGACACATCATGATTTTAATTTATTTATTGTACCTGCATATATTTTTAAATATGTCAAATTCTTTGAAATTCTTCTTAAACTTTAATAATTATTTTTTTTTGTCCTCATTGCAGAAATCATAGGGCCCTACAACATCCATCAAGTTAAAAAGAATAAAATCTTATTGACATACTTTGTATTGGAGTAAATATGAAAAAGTCAACTTACTGGACTGCTCATCGCCCCCTGTATCACTTCCAATTCGCTGAAAGATAGACAAAAAATTCAATATATTATAATAAACAGTAACAAGTTGTGTTATTGATTTAGTCATATTAAGTATCACATGAAGTACATCAAATGAAAAGTAATATAATAATTTTATATTTTATATTATAATTTTAAATAAATAATTATCATTGGATTACATAAATAATATGTAATTATATATGAAATCATGTTATTTAGTATTATAATATAATATAATATAATATGGGGGGCATTATGGAGCACCGCAGAAGGTTTTTTGCTCCTCCACAGCCAATTCAGTAATATAATATAAGATAAATAAGATAAAATTATAGAATAAAAGACATACTGCTCAGTCAGATTCCAAAAGAAGTTGAGGATAACTGAGTTAAAACGGATGTCCTCAGATTTTGCTGCAGCAAATTCTTTTGCCAGACGGACCCACCAGGCCAGGTCCCTCTGCTGCTCTGATTGAGTCATATTACCACAAGACTTTGTTATCTTTGATTACCAATTATAGCACGAGTGCATTTTGTGAAATTAACACATTACTGAGGACCTGTAGACTGTGCAGCCCAATTTATACTGTGCTGTCTCCAACAACACAGAGCCCGTGTTGTGATCCAAAAGTTACCATGGTAACACATTCCATTAGAATTCTGGTAGAATATGCTCTTATTAATAAGTAGCTTATGCTGTCTCTTTGTTTAGAACCCCTTTTCTTCTTTTTTTCTTTTCTTTTTTGTTAAAAGATTATATTTTTAGTTGCACAACAAAATTGAATATAACAATATAACAAAATGTTAATATTTTCTTCAATTTGATTTTTTACAGGATTAAGGTTTTTTTTATAGTATAAATGTTTTAAATGAACAGCTATTAATATGTGATTACAGTATTTTGTGGAACATCCTGTATTGAAACATTTTTATTGTAACCAATACTACTAATGTGTCATATACAGCCCTTTCCATTTAACAGCATTTTTGCATTCAGAGGTCATGCAGAACACTTTGTCATAAGAAGTTGTAAGAAAAAGTTGCATGAAAAAAGTTCCATATTGATATATTATAAGTTGTCAAATAAAACTTTTGAGCATGTATGAGTTTAGGATGCTTTGACTTAAGAAGTCTGCTCTCAAAGAGTTTGAGACATTCACAACATTTTTAATTTCTCTTTCTCTCTCTTTTTTTTTTTGTCTCTAACTACAAAATATTTAGTGCATGCTGCGTCTAAAATGTCTAGTTTTCTTAAAGGTCTTTGAATTAATTAATTGGAATTACATGAATGCATTTGGTAGATGCTAAATCGACTTATATTCAATGTATGAATTTTATCAGCATGTGTGTTCCCCAGAAACCCTTAAAGTTGCTAGCACCATGCTCTACCAGTTAAGCAACAGGAACACTGTAGCATTGTAATGAAGTCTATACACAGTATAATGAACTAAACATTACAAATTCAGATTTAGTTTTCCTTCGCTATCCTTATTTTATTTTCCTAATTAATGTAAACATCACACATTATATTTTGCCAACCTTTCTTCCTTAATCTTCTTATTTTTATTAATACATTTTTTTATTGATTTTTACAGTGCTCTCTTTTTCTTATCACTTATTTTGACATAAAAAAATGAAAGCCTATCTGTGCTTACAAGCCATATAGTAAGTTCTAGTACATATGAATTTAGTGAGGTTGTAGTAACATATTTATTTTCCCAAATTGTGTTATATTTGTCTCACTTCTAGGAAGCTGTTTCACAAATCCAGGACATCTAATGGGGCTTTTCCACTGCATAGTACAACTCGACTCAACTCCACTCTGCTCGCTTTTTGGGGGTTTTCCACTGTGGATAGTACCTGATACTTTTTTAGTAAGCAAAACTATAAAGACTCTCAGGAAGTGTCTCAGCTGTTGGCCGCACACGGCTACCACCGGACCTACCAACAGTGTAGGGAAAAGTTAAAAAAACCTTAAAGGTGACTACAGAACATCAAGGAAAAGTGGAAGTGGTTCGACCAAATGGATGCTATCTATGGCAATGGGAGAGAGAGTGCCCTGGACTCGGCCACAGCGTTGTTGGAGTCCACGATGGAGGATGGTACATTTTGTTACGTTAACTCTATATTTAGCTTGAAAGCTTCACTTTATTTAGTTGACCAGCTACTGGAAGCTTGCTTCTAAAACAACCAGGCCAATTTAAACATTACACTTGTGTAAAATCACCATGCAAAAACTGCTTTATGCAGCACAATGAGTTAATAGCTAACAGCTAGCAGCTGTGTTATTGTTTTGGACAGTTTGTGTCATGTTTAAGATGATGTCACAGCAGTAGAGGCGGCACAACTATGACGATCAGCAGATAATCCCACCCACGTTAATGCGGCACTAAACTGCAGTGGAAATGCAAGCTCAGAAAAGTAAAGCGAGTAGAGTTTTTATTAAATCTTTATTTTACCATATTTGAACCTTGAGATTAAAATCTCTTTTTCGAGAGAGACCTGGCCAAAATGACAGCATACAATATTCTAACAATAAATATAAAGCAAGGGATTATCAATGTCTTGGCATGTTAAGAGCCAGGTGTGTGTCACATTTGGGAGTCTCATCCTTGGTTTAGAACTGGGAGTGAGGGAAGGCCTGAGTCGTCCCTAGTAAAAGTTTTCAAGATTAATTCAGCTGCAGTCCAGTGAAGTGTGCGGGATGGTGCTGGTTTTCCAGATGGTAGAAAATATTGCCAGGGTGAATTTAAAAGTTTTTGGAGCTATGTGAATCCCTGCAGAAGGTGTGGAGTGATTAACACTGTTTGTTATGTTGACTTTTTTATTTTTGTTTGTTGTTTTTGGTGTGTCGGATGTGGATCGACTGTCTTCAGTCAAGCGTCATGTGTAAATTCCAGTCAATTTGTTCATTTGTTTTTACAATTGTTGAGTCTTATCGTGACTTGATCAAGTGGACTTTTTAAATGAATTTTTTTGTGGCTCCATCTGAAGACATGTTCGATGGTTTAACAAAAGAGATATTCCATGGTTTTTGATCATTACAACTATAAAATTGAGCTCCTAAAAGAGAAAAAAATTACAACAACAAGACCAGGGATCTGCCAGATATGCAAACTTTTTTTTTTAACTTTCTAATTTTACACACTATTTATCTTTTTCAGTGCACAATGAGATTTACGGTACATTTTATTTGTATTTTTATTTTCATTTTGCAGATGCTTTAATCCAAAGCGACTCACTATGCATTCAAGATATACACTCACTGAGCACTTAAATGGAACACCTGTACACCTACTTATTCATGTAATTATCTAATCAGCCAGTCATGTGGCAGCAGTGCAATGAATAAAATCATTCAGATACGGGCCAGGAGCTTTAGTTAATGATTACATTAACCATCAAAATGGGGAAAAAATGTATCTCAGTGATTTTGTCTGTGACATGATGGTGCCAGACGGGCTGGTTTGAGTATTTCTGTAACTGCTGATCTCCTGGGATTTTCATGCACAACAATCTCTAGAGTTTACTCTATGAATTGAGAATGAAGTTTACACTAAGAATTGTAAAAACATCCAGTGTACGGCAGTTATGCGGACGGAAATGCCTTGTTGATAAGAGAGGTCAACGGAGAATGGCCATACTGGTTCAAGCTGACAAAAAGGCTACATTAACTCAGATAACCACTCTGTATGCACAACACGAACTTTGAGGCGGATAGGGTACAACAGCAGAAGACTGAGTCTGGCATTTTATTAAAACCACAGTGTTCCTAATGAATTGCTCAGTGAGTGTAGACAATAAATTAATTAACAACTAAAGTCTTCATCAGCCAAATATCAAAAGGACAATGCATCTGTGTGCAATTCTGCAGTTAATACAGTCATTAATCTTACAGTTCATACAAAATCTGGGACTCACGCTTACAAAATCGTGCAACAAGGCTGTCAAATTAAAACTCGAAATTCCAATATTCTTCGAATTTAAAATGCACATCAGAAAAAATAAGCATGTGCCAAGCACTGATGATGACATAACTTCTTGGGCTAAAACAGGTGAAGTGCAACAAATAAAACAGATTTCAGGTGTTTCGAGGGATGCCTTTTAAAGTTTGAATTTTGACACAGCATTTAAAAAATGCATTGTTACTGCACTAGATGCAGCAAACAGCAAAACACTACTCAATGGTCAAAGACGTCCATCTAGTGCATGCTTACATAGAACAAGGCAGTCACATTCAGAGTGAAAGACCCTAGAGATGGAGGTTTTTGGCAGTTGCTTTTATTATTTTACTGTAAATTTGCTTGATCTGTTATTGTAATAAAGGAGTTGAAATTAAATAAGTATACACAATTACATTTTATTTATTTATTAATTGAACATATACTGTATGTATGTTTACAGATTTTTTTTTATCAAAATATGTCAAACACAAACATTTAAACATGAAGCTCACATACATAAAAGTAAAAGGGGTGAATTTGCTAAACAGTTGTGCTACTTTAGCGCAAAAACCTGCATCTTTTTCACTAACCACCTGCAATCTAGTTTAAGCAGGTGCAGTCATCACTAAAATTGCTCTGTGTCTTGTGTATTTAAATTAAGTCATTCTTTTCTGTGCAAACACACATACTTTCTATGTAAATTAGGCTTATTATAGATTTATTCTATTCGCTTACTTCACAAAAATTGCCCGCCGGAATTTACTACATTTAATTATTATTCATAATATTTATTACCAAATGAAAGCAGGTGGTGAAATGAAAGCCTTCAGAAGTTCATAATGGAATGAACTCATTGTCTGCATTCTTTGCATCATTCAGTGCTGCTTGAACGATTGGCACACACTGAGCAGAGCAGCAATGTTTATCATATTGCATATCAAATCACAAAAGTTTGTTAAAATTATCCCTTCCCAAATTTGACTATTGATACAAAAATCTTGAAGAATATGTCACAGATCAAAGCAATGGTCAGCAATCTATCAGAATCATCATGGTAAAAAAAGAGCTGTGGATGGTTGATTCTCTCATTGATAGTCATACGATTTTTTATATAGCATCTGCAACTGTTTCATCCATAACACATTATTATGTGAAGAAGGGAAACAATTTGTTTATCATAAGTTACATCGACATAAGTTAGCTTTGTACATAAAGTATCAATATTTTTTTAATGAATATTTTTCAGGGGTTCTTAAACTTTCTCAACCCAGGACCCAAATATGACATATTTTACCTGTAGTACGTTTAGCTCTCTTATCTGCATGTTACTGCACAAGCAATAGATCAGTGGTTCCCAACCCTGTTCCTGGAGGCCCCCCAACACTACATATTTTGGAAATCTCCCTAATCAAACACCCCTTATTCAACTCATCAGCTCGTTAGTGGAGACTCCAAGACCTGAGTTGGGTGTGTCAGAAAAGGGAGAACTACAAACTGTGCAGTGTTGGGGGTGGGCCTCCAGGAATGGGGTAGGGAACGGATTAGGTACTCGACTCCATCTTGATATCCTGCTTTTTATGAAGATTCAATGGATGAATACATTGATTTAGTGAGGTTTTAGAGGATTGGAAGTGACTCTGTTATAGAATAGTATGTTTTATTGAAAGAGATGAGTTGAATAGTTTTCAGTGGTTTTTATTATTGTAGACGATATTGTCACACTACATTCAACTGTATTGAATGAAAAACACTGATACTGCATGTATTATGAAGCTTGAGTATATTGTGGTAATATATTACAGTTACAGTTAACATGGATCCATTTATTTGGTTTTAGTTTTTTTTCTCGTTTTACTTGAGTATATGAACTGGCAACATTTTTTGAGTTTTTTATTTTACACGCATTTGTTAACACCCACGTAAGTACTTTGCAATAAACAATCGCTACAACCCAGTGCTGATTAGTTTCTATTGATTTGTTGCGCCTTCTTGTGGATGTAGACAATGTCGATAACATTTTTTTGAAGTCTTGTATATTTTTCCCTCTACCTGTCTTCCCTCTACATGTCTTTCAAATTCAAATATAATTTGAATTTTGGTAATATTTAAGTGAAATTTGAATTTAATTTTCAGCCCATATACGTTAATAAAAAAAACCAGAGCAAAAAGCAATTTTGCTTAAAGATTTATTTTCCATAAATTATATAGTTGAGATTTCCATGGAATTGCCCAGTCGACAACTGCATGCTCAAACTGTACTAAACTACAAGCATTAAAAAATCAGCTTCATACGATGGACAAGACAGAGAGAAGCTGATTTACTTGTGCTGATATTGGAATCATTGCCCCGCTTATGTAACTGTATTAGATCCATGCCTGCTTATATGAAGAAAAAATAAATAATTACTGGGCTTCCCAATGGCCCCTAGTATCAGTTGAATCAATCCTGTTGTCAGAAAGACAGACAAAATGAAAACTGGTATTTTCATATACATCATAAAAATAATATTTATTTATTGACAAAGTTAATATTACTACAAGACGTACATAATACAATACAATAACATACAATATAATACTCAAATACACATAATAGCTCAAATAAGTAATGAGAATGAGCCAGTATTCTACTAGTCTAGGGCAGAGGTCTTCAATTGGTGAGGCGCACTTCCCCTGGGGGGCGCCAGAGAGCCCCAGGGAGGCGCAGCGTGGGGGGAAAAAAACATACTTCGTTTAGTTTTTTGACTGTGGAGGATGCTGTTCAGAAGGCTAATTTGAACAGCTCCCCAATTGCTTGAATGTGGTAAAAATGTGTTGCAAAGTATGTGTTCACTAATAATAGTATTACTACTAGTAGCCTAGTAGTACCAATAATAATAGCCTAATGTCTTCAAGTTCTCTAGGGGAGGCTCACTTTCACCCCTGGTCTAGGGCATACGCAGGCATACATCTTATGCCCACCTATCTTTCTTAGGATTTTGCGTATGCCCACCTAAAATAAGTGAAAATAGGTGTGGTGGGCAGAACAACGAGATGCCGCAGAACCGTTGAGTGATTTGTGTGTTTTATTTGTAGTTTTTTTTTAAGTGTACAGAGATTCTCTCTAAACGCTCATGGAGCTGCGGGAGCACAACTGACGGCTCTAGCAAGACGGTCCGACTAATGCCGAGTTTACACTACACGATTTTAAGCCCGATTTTCGATTGCCTACAGTTTTGTGGAGATCAACAACAAAAGCCTGAAATCATGGGTAAAACAGAGCTCGCTCCTGTGAGCGACGATCGCAATGTATGAATTATCAAAGATGCGTTTTGAGGGACATTCTAAAACGCTTAACGTGAAAAACGCTTAACGTGGCTTACTGTACTAATACAGTGATATTGAAAGACCAAACTCAGTACACATCATATTAATAAACCATACTATGTATAAAAAAATAAGATGAGTCCAAAATATGAACGCAACGTGTTTAATTACACGTTAAGCATTTTCTTCCCATAGAAAACCGTTATAAGAAAACGCTTAACGTGGCTTACTGTACTAAGACAGTGATATTAAAAGACCAAACTCAGTACACATCATATTTATAAACCATACTATGTATAAAAAAACAAGATGAGTCCAAAATATGACCGCAACGCGTTTAATTACACGTTAAGCATTTTCTTCCCATAGAAAACCGTTATAAGAAAATGCTTAACGTGGCTTACTGTACTAAGACAGTGATATTAAAAGACCAAACTCAGTACACATCATATTAATAAACCATACTATGTATAAAAAAATAAGATGAGTCCAAAATATGAACGCAATGCGTTTAATTACACGTTAAGCATTTTCTTCCCATAGAAAACCGTTATAAGAAAACGCTTAACGTGGCTTACTGTACTAAGACAGTGATATTAAAAGACCAAACTCAGTACACATCATATTAATAAACCATACTATGTATCAAAAAATAAGATGAGTCCAAAATATGAACGCAATGCGTTTAATTACACGTTAAGCATTTTCTTCCCATAGAAAACCGTTATAAGAAAATGCTTAACGTGGCTTACTGTACTAATACAGTGATATTAAAAGACCAAACTCAGTACACATCATATTAATAAACCATACTATGTATAAAAAAATAAGATGAGTCCAAACTATGAACGCAACGTGTTTAATTACACGTTAAGCATTTTCCTCCCATAGAAAACCATAAGAAAATGCTGTGGAGTAAAAAAAAAAAAAACTTTTCCTCTTCAACGCCCTTTTGTGAACACACCCCTTTTTAGAGCACATGGTTGCCTACAACCAATCACAAATCTTTGTTTTTGAATGTCCAATCACCACACAATGTAATCTTTTGAAATGCGTGTAACTGTCATCTGTAGGTATATATAAGGCACTGTCAGTGGCACTGACACCACAACCTGTCATTTGTGCAGTCGCCTTGCTAGAGTCGCTCTATAGGTCATTCAGTTGCATTCAGATTTTTGGAATCGAAATTTCTTTATAAAAAGCCTTTTTAAAGGCTACAACTCATTTTCACTGGTGTCATACTAATTACCAGGGTATTCTTAATATACATATATTATATAATATTATATTATAGTATATTATATTATTACTAATAGTATATATTATAGTATATTATATTATAGTATAGTATATTATATTTTGTTGTATTTGTTTGTTTTGTCTTTTTTCCCCCTTTGTTGTATATTCACATCGACAAAGGTGAATATAAAAAAATGACTGTAATGCAAAAACAGTCAGAGTTTACATTTAAAGAAGCAGAAGCAATTCTAGATGATGTTGAAAAATACAAGGAGTTAATTTCCAGCGAACCACCATTACATCCAAAGGGTGGTGATGTGTTCCTTTACACAAGTTCACAGTCAGATAAACCTAACATGGACTTTAGGTTTGATCAAATGATGTGGAAGCAGAAGGGTTCAAATTATCACAACATTAGAAAGTATGGGGGAATAGTTTTGAAACGCTACTATCACATTAGAGCTGGTGAATGTGAAAAAGGCACCTCCTCAGAATTCAGGAAGTGCATTTACTCTCTTGTTAATGAGGAAAAAAATTCCTATTTGATTCATTACCTGGGAAATGAGACCATATATGTACCACGAAAGCATGGAAATGCCAAAACGGACAGAGTGTTTATTCCCTCCAAAAAAGACGTTTTCTCTGACATACTTTTAAACGATCACGGTCAAGCCCCGTCAAACATCTACAAAACTGTCCTTGCTAAAACATGCAGTGTTAATCTGGAGCACATGGCAGTAAACACACCACGAAACCTTAAACAAGTCCAGAACACAGTATATGCACAACGATGCAACCAACGAATATCACGAGATGAACTGTTTATTTTGCATGAATTGGCATACCAACTACCAGGTTTCATATGGAACATTACAACATTCCCGGACCTTCTTGTTTATGCTAGCATGACAGACATTGTTGATTTGGCACGTGCAAACTTAGATGTTTGAGAACCCACAAATGATAAGTTATGACACAACATTTCAAATGGGGGATTTTTATGTGTCTGTGCTGGCTATGAGAAACACTGCACTGGTCAATGACCCAGTGTATCCAGTTGGCTTCATGCTACATGAACGTAAATTCATGCAACACCATGACAAATTTCTGACTGAGATTTTTGGAAAGCTGGGAATGGACTCAAAAAAATACCAAAAGATACCAGTGACAGTTGACAGGGAGAAAGGAATTGTAGGTGCTTTGAAAAAAAACTTTACCAATCTAAGTGTAGTGTTCTGCCGCAACCACATCTTTCGAGATGTGGAATATTGGGTTAAGACACATGGGGGGAAAAGGGATGATGTGAAGGTCCTAAAAGACCATGTTGAGCAGCTCATTGATTCCTCCTGTCCAGATGAGTTTGATGCCCGCTATGATGCCTTCGGAAAAGTATGGTCAGAAGGATTCCTCTGCTACTTTGACCATCACCTGAAAGCAGACATTTGTGAAAACATGGCTGCATACTACACCAAACAATTCTGTGCATTTAAAGACAAAACACCAACAAACAATATAAGTGAGAGCATCACCAAAATGATAAAATCCCAAAATGAATGGCGAGAACTTCCAGTGGACGCAATGGTGCTCTCACTGTACTACATGCAGTCATACTTTTTATTTGAATTTCAGAGGGCAAAATGTGGCTTGGGAAATTATGCAATGAAGCAGAACCTTAGTGTAGCAGTGACGGATGTGAAAATGCCCCCTTTTCTTCCTTTGGAAGAAATCATCAAAAGGATCAAGACCAACACAGAAAATGAGCCGTGCAAAGTTGAAGGAGTTAAACTTCTGTCTTCTCAGACATCTTTGGCCAAGACAGTCATTGAAATGGGTCTGGTGAGTCTAAATCCATCATTGAGAGTGTTTGTCGTGAAAAGTCCCTCAAATGAATCAGTACATGTAGTTCGAAATACTGCAAATGGTGCATTATGCTCTTGTCCCAGCACTGGAAAATGCTACCACATTTTTGCAGTAGAAATGGCTACGGGGCTTCACTTTGCTACAAATCGAACATACAGCCTCTCAGTGATGCGGAAGAGAAGGAGAGGCAATGAAACAAAATCGGGCCGGAAAAAACCCAGAAAAAAAGATTATGATTATTTGGTGAACCCGGCACCAGACTCTTTACTGTCTTCATTGCCTGACTCTCTGGTAGACAACATTCCACAAGTTCCAATGGATGCTGAAAAGGAGGACAAAACAAAAGATCAAAATAAGTGTTCCGATACAGCTGCTCTGTCTAAGGAGCCACCACAGACTGATGCTGGGAAAGATACTTGCCAGTTTGGGTGCTCATATGAATCCGCCTCTTTGGTGGACAGCATGCCATCAATTTCTTTGAATGCTGAAAATAAAAAAAATACAGAGCAGGAGTGTTCTGATAAAGCTACATTGTCAAACGTGCCATCACGACCAGGTGCTGAAAAAGAGGACAACACTTACCAGTTTTGGCTTTCAAATGGCGACAGTCTGCCTCTAGAACCACATCTTTCCAGAGTATCCACACCAAACAGTGCAGGGGATTCATTTGCTCCTTGGATGGGCATCAATGACATTCATGACTGGGCAAAGGTCTCTCCCAAAAGCCGCTGTCTTTCTCCAATGACCTGGCTTGAAGGGGAAACAATTGAGCAGGCAATTAATGTCTTCATTCACCAACAAAAAAAGTCAGACTCAATTCTATGTGTACCCACATACCTTTACCAGCTAGCTGCACTAGAAGACTTTACTCCAATTTTGCAGTTTTGTGCTGCAAAAAAGGCTCTAAATTATGATCTAATCATAATACCCTTCAACACTGACATTACTGGCCGTGGTTATCACTGGGTTCTTGCCACTGTAAATTTCAGAGAGCGAGAGATCTCAGTGTTCAATTCAATCCACAGTCTTAAAACTTTGAAGCATGCTGCTCCAAAACTAATGAAAGTATTAGCTTGCATGTACACTTCAGCAACAGAAAACTTTCAGGCTTCTGACTGGAAAACTTCAGATGTGGTGAATACTCCACAACAAGGAAATGGGTATGACTGCGGTGTCTTCGCTGTAGTGAATGCTTGTGCTATCATTGACAACACACCATTAGGTCCAGTCAACAGTGTCAAGGCAAGAATGTGGATTCATACCCTTATTGAACAGTATGAGCCTCCAAAGGTCAGAAGGGTGGGACTCTCACACGAAAAACTGCAATGCTTTAAAAAAGAAGTACAGTCATATGAGGCAGTCACACAAACAGTACATGTAAGCAAAGCAGATTACACTGGTACCTTGAAAAGACTACACCCAAACAGCAAAGACTGGACTCTCTGTTTAACCTCAACGTGTAAGGGTGACCCAAAGCACAGAGATGACTATATCTTGTGCATTATTTGCAGACGGTGGTTCCACCTTAAATGCACACCATCAGCTGACTGGTTAGTTGTTGCTTGCACTGATTATCATAAATGTCTTATGTGCTGTTCCTGAGGCAACAAATTTGAAACAACACAATGAAATGTGTTAACACTGTCAATGAAATAGTGCAGGTTTCATGATCAATAAAATTGATAGTGAACTGTTGCAAATACCCCAGAAAGATAAAAGAAAAAATATACTATAAAATATATATTATATTATTCCACATATATATATATATATATATATATATATATATATATATATATATATATATATATATATATATATATATATATATATAAATATTATATTTATATTTATAAATATTATATAAACAAAATAAATTTCTATGGGAGGAAAATGCTTAACGTGTAATTAAACACGTTGCGTTCATATTTTGGACTCATCTTATTTTTTTATACATAGTATGGTTTATTAATATGATGTGTACTGAGTTTGGTCTTTTAATATCACTGTCTTAGTGCAGTAAGCCACGTTAAGCGTTTTTCACGTTAAGCGTTTTAGAATGTCCCCGTTTTGAGAAAATCGTCGACACATCACCGATCTCAGTGAGATATCAAGAATGTTAAATATCTGGACCTGTCTGCGATTCCAAATCGTGCAGTGTATATATATGTTTTGTCTGAATACAACTGCAGTGTTGACCTACAGCCAATGAGAGAGCAAGAAACAGGGCACGGTAAGTTTCAGTGGGAGGAGTCCTGATGTACCTGCAACAGAACATCAACTAGCATGGCTGCGGAATCAATAAAGTCTCATTGGAACAAAGAAATGGAGGAAAAATTAGTGGAACATTAGCAGGAGCACCAGTGCCTATTTTTTGTTTCATCTGAACTGTACCACAACCGACTGCAGAACGAGTAGAGATGGAGAGAAATTGCCAATTCTCTTAGAGAGTCAGGTAAGCAAATAGGTAGATTTTTCAGTAGGAGGTAATTTTTCATAGTGTAACCAATAAAATATATGATGCTTTTACACATTATGTAAAGGTGATTAAAAACGTACACATCATAATCTGAAATGCATAACATATGATTACACATTTGTTTTTGTATCTCGTATCAATGCTTGCGTGTACTCTGTTTTGAAACGGATTTTGGAGTCCAGGCAGAGTCATCGGGGATTCGTCAATAGTAAAATGTTTTGTAATGTGTTCACCCCTGTTGCCGATTCGTTGTGTAATTTCATTACGCTATGACTTCAAAATGACAGTTCTGTAATATGAACGGTACCACGATTCAACGTCTTTGAAAGTCGTGTAGTGTGTAGGAGCCATAAGATGATCCACGGATCATAACTTTCATTTCAGACGCGATTAGATATTTGCTAACCAATCATATTGTTTCAGTAAGGGGCGAATTATGTATTGATAATTGAAATTATCAATTTCAATATATATTGAAATTGATAATTTCAATATATATATATATATATATATATATATATATATATATATATATATATATATATATATATATATATATATATTATTGTGCATTTAAGTGTTAATAAGTTAATACAACATTAAAAATCTAAATTAATTAATTAAGAACACATGTAGCCTAATGTTGCCTATATTTTGACCCTTCTCTTTAGTCACTTGCTTTCTAGCAAGACATGACACATTAGACCAATGCTTTGGCAACATCAAAGCTTAATACAAACACAGAAGGTAGCAAAAACCATGCACTAAAAAGCAAACTTTTATCGGATTACATTGTTGAAAAAAGATTCCGAGGGCTCTTGTTGATTTCTGTGGCTTCAAGATCGCCAACAGAGCTGACTGGACTGAGGAGATAATTTCAACTCACAACTTTGCAGCAAAGGTTTATAGCTAACATGATTACATGTTTGTTATTAACTTTTATCATTATAGTATTTAAATCGAATGCAACAGTCAGTGGGCTTTCTGCCACCACTTACTTCACATGCGCTGACATTTTTGTATGAGGATTGATCTATAGACCTTATTCACAGTAGCCCCATGTTTAATTTTTAATGGGAATTGAAACGAGGCTGTGAGGGATAGACTTTTCATTTCTTCAATGGCATGCATGGTGTAAATCTGTAAAAAGCTCCAATATCCCATCTGATTTTCCACAATTCATGTTGTGTCCTTGAAAAGATATTTTTTGCAATGTTTTGTACACAGAATGATCCAAAAACACTTTAAACTGCAGTACATCTCATCGAAGACACTGTACGTCTATTCCGCACAGCCACGTTGTCGTTGTCATTAAAAATCGAAGATACCGCTGCTTTGAACAAGGTCTAACATGTGCTGAATAACATTTATATTTGTTTTCTTGGCAGATACATTTAACAAATACATTAACAGGTAGTTAAAGGTTCATTTAAAAATTAAATGTATGTCATCACTGCATACCCTTAAGTCTGAATGAGTTTTTCTCTGCCATAGAACAAAAAAGGAGATGTTAAGCAAAACATTTAGTCTCAGTCTCGATTCACTGTCACTACATCTTGTTTTTCATTCAATGTAAGTGAATGGTGACTGAAACTCCCTAATAACTCCTTTTTATATCCACTGAAATAAGAAAGCCATACAGGTTTGCAACAGCATGAAGGTAAGTAAGTGATGACAATTTACATTTTTGAGTGAAATATCTCAAATAAAAACACACCAGTTACCTTAAAAACGAACAGGTAAGTCCCGGACAGTTTGCCGGGTGTATCACTTGCGCATAGCACCTTTCATCTCCCCTGAGCTGAATATGTGCTCTGTTGACTCCCAATAGTGTGCACAAAATGTGTTCCCTGGATGACTTCCTCCTAGCCCCGCTCCACACTCTCGTTCCCTCCATCAGGGAATGGAGGCTACGAAAGTAACCAGGATGTTTCCCAACCACTATGCCGTGGCACACTAGTGTGCTAAAGATTGTCAGGTGTGCTGTGGAAAATTAACAAATTCCACTAAATGAATAGATAGAAGTTGCAGATTTTTTAATCATCTGAAAGGTCCTATGACATACTGTAGTCCGAAGTGATTTCTATACATAATTTATATGTAACTGATGTTGGCTGGTCAAACAAGCGCACCATAACAGATACAAATATAGATTTCAGAAACATTTTTCTGCACTTTTCAAGATGCACCAATCACATAATTTCCTGGAGATTACATGGGTGAATTTCCATTTTTATTTTATGTCCAAAATGTTTCAATTAATAGATTTAAACAAGCATACTTTACATGTACAAATGTTTGTTATCTAAAAAAAAGAAGAAAAAAAAAGCGCACCACCCTAGGGTCCGCCCTCTAGCTCTGCCCCTGCTTTAAATGGAGCATATACTTGCAATTTACCAGGTCCATTTCTCCTTGTAAGATATTCACTGGAATAAAACTGCTGCATGGTGGCTGGCTAAAATTAGAAATTATTCCCAAGTAAATTCCTTTCATTCATTAGAATTATATCCATACCAATACATTAATGTAGCCTAATTGTTTTGGAATGGTAGCGCAAAATTTGGGACTCTTTAACACAATATCGTCTGGCTGGACTGACCAACCGGTTTTGGTATTTTGACCACTCTAATGGCAAGTAAATTCCATTAAAAGGCATGTATAGATCTATAAGAATAGAATAATGTTATTCCTTGGAGTGAGAGTGAAAGAGGAGGCAACATTCAGAGCTGTTCAACGCAAATCAGCTAGCCACCAGTGAGCAAAAGTTTCCTTCCAATTAGAAATGAATATTATTCAAGGATAAATGGACTTGGTACATTGCAAGTAAACTCATTATAAAGGCTTTAATGAATAATACAAGTTAATAACCCTACATTTAAAAGAAAATGAAAAGCAATTCTGAAGAGGTCACCTTTGTTTATGGCTAGTATCCTATGCTTTGTAAAAAAAAATAAGAAATAAATGATACAAGTGGTACAAGGACTGAAACATGTGATCCTTCATTGCCAGCCAGCAGGAGTTCAAACCCCTATCATCCACTGTGTGGGGTGAACAGTGCAAAGCCGAACCCTTTATGCTTCCGCGACCCACTGAAAATACAGAGACATGCCTGGCGCCAAGTTGGCACTCAGTTGGTCGCTGGAATGGTTTGTCACTCTCTTGGTATTGCCTGTGTGTGTGTCAACCCCTCAGCATGGCAAAGGTGGCATGTGTGCCTTTGGTTTTCGACCCCTGAGCAAGCCTTTTAAACTACTCCTTATCTATATGCAATCAGTTCCCTAACCCACACCCCTGTGCAAGACACGTAAAAGGGAGAAAAAGGGAGAAAAAGACAATTATGAATTCTTGAAGTAATGGAAAGTTTCAAACTGTTTTTCTATTTTTGCAATTGGATTGGTATGGTCTGAAAAATGAATTGTAAAGTGTTACATGGACCAACTGACCCTATCAACTTTCAAACCAACCCTACACCCATATTACATGAAAATGGACAAAGATATGCCTTATAATCAGTGGAATTACTCAGGGTTAAAGGAATATTCTGGGTTCAATACGTGTTAAGCTTAATTAACAGCATTTATGGCATAATTTGAAACTGGCATAAAATACAATAAATAATTTTAATTCATCCCTCCTGTTCCAAACAATTTTTTGACACTTACAATGCAGCTACTTTTTAGAGAGTTTAAAGGCAAAAATGTGAAGCTTATAATTTTATGAAAGCACATACAGTGCACTAATCCTTTTGTTAAGACGTGTGTATAATTTGAGATGTGAAGTTCTTTAAATCGTTGTTTTTACGGTCGTTTTAGGGTTTACAGCATTACGTTGGCAACAAAGTTGTAACACTGGATATATCTTTGTGCAGAAAAGGTTAATAAGAGATTTTATTACACTGAAAGCATGTTAACACACATAGTTTATGTCTTGTGGCTATACTTTTGAAACAGTGAGTATTTTAATATTTACAGATTGGCCCCATTCACTTCCATTGTAAGTGCTTGACTAACTCAAATTGTTGCTTTTTTTTTTGTTTATTTTTTTTAGAAAAGGAGATACAAGTGGAATGCAGTCGTGGTAATCAAATTAATGCCACATATACTGTCGACTGAGCTTAACCTGTCTTGAACCTGGAATATTCCTTTAAAGCATTGTACTCTGACACAGGTTCAGATGCAACAAAAGCCCACATCAGAGAAAACAGGCTACATTTTGACACTAAAAGACAGAATGACTTGACAAACACCATGAGAACACAAACCTCTAGAAAAATTCATACACAGCAACACTGCACTGACTTGAGTCCAATATTATTCTTTCTGTGTTTAACAATCGCAACTCCATGAACAATCAAGAGAACATGCTATTCACATATGTGTGGTAAGCAGCTTGCTCCTTAACCAGTGTCTTATAATAATAAACAGACCAGTTTAGATGTAATTTATATGGTAATATCTACACTTTTACTGTAAAAAAACAAACAAACAAAAACAGTGGTCCTAAACACACCATGGTACTAGTGCAAACCACTGGAAACTGTCACTGGCCACTACCATTTTTACATCTTCACACATAGGGAATTTTCAGAAATCAGTAATAATGCTTATCTACTTTGTTTGCATTTTACAGTCTCATTTTAGACTCAGTCTAAAAAAAAAGCCACAAAACCACTTGTGTTTTCTTGCAGATAGGTGATGCTGTCAACAAGTTATCCAGGCTCTGTTACCAAGAAGGCAGATGGATTCATATCTCATAAGGAGGTTTTTTTTTTAATAGCTACTACCATTGTAAACACTAAAATGTATTTTAAATATTATTTATCATAAATCACAGGTCACATCTGTATATGAGAAGCAGTCTAGACATAAGTAAGGTGGAAAGATCAGGCCACATAAAGACTTTAACTGTAGCTTATTAACATAAGTGCAAAAGGGCCTCTTATAACGGCATTGGGTAAACCTGAGTCTCCTGTTTCTGAGGATTTAGCATACAGCAGCAGATGTCCACAGTCATTCTTTATTCCTTTATCCTTGTGGTGGATTGTGAAGAGTTACAGTGGCTTTAGAAAATACTTTAAGAATTATTTAAATAAAACAAACTCTAGTGAGGCTTTAGAAAATACTTTAAGAAGCTGGGCTTCATTATGTCTCACACAGGGCACACAGGGCAGCCAATATGTTACCAGAATTGGCTGGATCCAGCTCCAAACATCACTTCAGTCTATTACGATAGACTTCAGTGGATGAATTGATGCTAATTCCAACCATAAGACATAGGATACATCATATGACATTGCCTGACCTCATCAAAATTACTGGCGGGTTGAGCTGCGATGCACCTCACTGAGCTCTGTCTGTATCAGCTCGCTCTAATGGTGGACTACACTCTTATAAAGGAATATATCGACTATCAATAAATTGCCAATAAAACCCTTCATCAGCCAACTAACAAGGACAATGTACCTCTGTGAATTTCTGCAGTTAATCCAGGATGGACTTCAAAGACAGTTCAAAAAAATTTTTTGTTTAAAAACTGACCCTTAACACTTACTTAGTTTAATCATTTTAAACCATGACTTTAACTATACATAAGTAATATTGGCATTATATTCATGATGTTAGCCAGAGGGGAACTGACCCCCACAGTGAGTCTGGTTTCTCCCAAGGATATTTTTCTCCATTAATCAACATTTTATGGAGTTTTGTGTTCCTTGCTACAGTTGCCTTCATCTTGCTCACTGGGGTTATTAATACAATTATTATTTAATTACTTATTTTTAAACATGATTAACAATCGTATTTTATCTAATTACACAATGATGATTCATCCACATTTTAGACATTACAGTTTTATCTTCTGTTAATACCTAATCTTCTGTAAAGCTGCTTTGAAACGATGTGTGTTGTGAAACCCTAAATTCTCAAAAGATCTAAACACTCCTCTCTCGTACAGGTCGCCGAGTGTAGTAACCCCCCTCCCAATCCACTCTGATCAACTGAAAGGGGACTTGTTACTTAATTTGGGCTTCAGCCATATGTTTGAGGAAACATTAAAAAAAAAATGTCAGAATTAAATACTCTTGTCACTCTTGTCCAAATCACATGCAAATATGAGATAACGGGGTGTGACTTAACTTCTCTGGTTAGTTTGATAGAAAGGCTTTGCAATGGCGAAATAGGGGCAAGGACTTCCTGTTCAATACAAAACCAGGGAGGGGCTCTCTCAGGTGGAAGTGACCAATGAGCCAAATGTCTGAGACCGAATGCATAATAATAAAACAAAATCTTGGGTAGGCCTAGCCCACATTTGTCAAGCAGCCTATGTAACTTGATGAAATGTAATCTGGAACGTTGACCGTTCCAAATAAAGGACTTTGCTATCTATAATAAATATGGCACTTCAGCTCTGTCTTGGTTCTTTTAATATTCTCTTCCAACTCCATGAGTTCTCGTGCTTTGGATTTTTTGATGAATGAAGCATACTGTATGATCTGACTCCTAAGAACCGCCTTAAGTGCCTCCACAAAGGATACTGAGGACTTGTTGGTCTCCATATAAACATTGATTTCAGCCTTTAACATTTGTTGGAAATCAGGATTTTGCAAAAGGGATACATTAAAGCACCAACTATAGGATATCTTTTTCTCCGTATATGGCAACATCTCCAAACTCACCAGGGTGTGATCTGAGACTAAAATGTTTCCAATTGAGCAACAACAAATGAAATGAGGGACTTGGATATATATATATATTAGGGATGCACCGAAATTAAAATTCTGGGCCGAAACCGAAAATCCAGGATGCACTTGGCCGAAAACCGAAACCGAAATTTACTATTTTTTAATTTAATGAATCTGAATTGAAAAACTACAAACCAATAAAATAAATTACACTTTTATTGAAAGTAACACACCAATATTGGACAAAAAATATATTAAAACATTATTAAATATTATTCTTCATTCAGTTCTGTAAAAATCTAATTTTACAGATTTTATTAACAATTATCCAAATAATGTAAAGTTTTAGAAAACTATTATATGCAAAACAACAGTCACGTAATGAACTTAGCATCTTTCAAAAAGTTTAAATATGCAACAGTAATTTTAATTAAAACAAAAGGCAGAATACAGAATGGTAGAGGGCCTCTATTCCACTGATCTATATATAACTATAATATATAATTATATATATAGATCAGTGCTCTATTCTGTTTATGTAAACGTATGTACACTTTAAGTGAAAATGATTGTGCAAAACAACAGTGCAAAACAGCAGTAATTGAAGTAAATCCAACCTCAACTGTAAACGACAGATGTATCCTCAAGTGAAGAACAAGTGTAATGTAATTGCTATACACATCATATTGGACCGCTTTCTATTTAACTACAAGTGACAGGTTTCTCTTCAAGAACAAAAGTTGCTAAATTTTCTGACAGTCTCTCCTGTCAGAAAGCTCATCAAGAACATGAGATGCTGCACTGAATAGACTCTCGCTCTCTGTGCTGGTGCTTGGGCAGATAAATACCTGTGCGCAATCCGTGCAAGCAAAGGAAAGCGGTCTTTGTTTATGCGCCAGTAGTCAAGGGGATTGTAGCTTCTGGCGTAGTTCAGCTAGATACGTCTCAAGTTGTGGTGTAGCTGCGCTAGTTGTGGCACTGCTGTGGAACGGGGCGCTTTTCTGTAGAATCTCTTGCTGTACTCTGTATATATATACATCTTGAAAGTTCTGCTGAACAAACACTGCAGATCGCAAATGTGATGTCCTTATCAGAAACTTTGAAGAATTTCCACACCACTGACATGATCGGCCTTTGTTTGGTAGTGCCGTAATAAGGGCTAGATCGATCCAGAGTGAAATCAGAGCACTGAGGGGCGGGGCGAGGAGGTATATATTTTCGGCTCATATTTTCGGCCTTTTTTCTCTTTTGGCTGAAAACCGAAAGTGCCATTTTCGGCGGCCGAAATTTCGGTGCATCCCTAATATATATATATATATAAAATCTATTCTAGAATAAATCTTATGCACTGATGACAAAAATGTATAGTCCCTACCAGATGGGTTCAAAAGTCTCCAAATATCTGTAAAACCAAGATACTGTGAAGCATCAATGGGGCTCTAGGGGGCTTGCACACTTTTGCTTTATTATGATCAAGGACTGAGTCCATCAACAGATTAAAATATCCTCCCAATATTATATCATGAGGGGTGCGTACAATTCATGTATGCCTTGCCATTGGATTACTCAAGTCTATACAAATTTTGTGAAACAGAATTACACAACAAAAGATAATCTATAAAACAAATGCCAGCCATTAAGCAGAATAAACACAAAAAATGTGTAGATTCATACACAAAACTGTCTCGAAGGTGCGATCCTTCACAAAACAAACTCCAGCCTGTAGCGGAACCAGCACCAATTGTTTTTTTTAAATAAATACAAAAATGAATTTAAATAAAATTATAATAAAGCCATTAGGTTTCCTTGGACATTCAAACAAGTGTGCAGTGAGCACATGCACAATTTTCATTATTGCAATTGATTAAATAATTTTTTCAGGACCAGCTTGTGCTCAGTCTTTTATTGTCATGTGTGAAACGGAAGCAAGTGCTTCTGTGCACAATATGCCCTTTATTTTTGCAGCTAATTTTGCATAATTATGCAATTATTTTGCAATACTTGAATCTTTAAAATACTAAAAATATGAAAAGTAAATAATACATATATATTAAACTAATACTCATATCATACTTACATATGAATATATACTGTATATGTTAATACAGCACTGTAAGTGTTGGGTCTGTGCGAGCCACCTACTGACAGCTGTGTGTCCCCCCTGGGGTCACACAGACTGGGCTCAAGCCAGCTGGTGGACTTACACTGGTTCCACCAACAGCACAGCTAATAACATTCTGACTGCCATGGAGGGATCCATTAGTGCTGATTTTGAGACTCTTAATTCCAGACACATCAGAGAATCTCTGGTAGGGTATGTTTGCATTCAACTGTATCATCATTGACTGACACAATGAACTGTAACTATTAACAATATGAACATTATTTAAATAAAACAAAGCTATTGTCATGATTCACTGTTTGCTTTGTGTTTTGCTCCTGTCATCTGTTTCCCCCAGAACACACTTCCCATAATTCCCTGCCCTCATCACTGCTAGCTGTTCCCTATTGTTCTCACCTGTGTTTCATTCCCTCATTTACCCCTGTATATATAATGCCCTGATCTCTACCCAGTCTTTGTGAGTTGTTGTGTTTTTCGCTCCTGTTCATATGTATCAGTCCCCATCATGGATGTTTCATTTGTTTTATTTACTAGTTCTTAATTCAGCCTTGTTCCAGATTGTTCCATGTTATTTTTGTACTTTTACATTATTTCTTTATTAAACTTCTTTAACCGCACCTAGATCCGGCTCTTGTGACATCCTTCCAAATGTTACAGAACAACTTACCGCACAGATGGATCTAGTGGCATACTTCGTCCAACTGAGCCAAGCAGATTTATCTATAAGGGAATACATTTTTTCACCACTTTTACCAGGCACACAGAATTTTATGATTCCACCCTAAAATCCATATACCAGGTCAGACTCGCAGCTCACCAGTGGATGGAATTACCGGAGACTGGAAATTATACATGGGAGGAATACATGAAGCTAATATTAGAAACTCTCGCTTCAGAGAATCATCCTCTCTCAATCCCGGCTTCCTAGTCTTCCATGCCTGAGTCTGGTCCACGCCATCTCACAACCATGCCGCATTCTACTCCACGCCAAGTCACAGCCAAGTCTGAATCTGCTCCACGCCAAGTCACAGCCAAGTCTGAGTCTACTCCACGCCATGTCACAGCCAAGCCTTCCGTTACTCCTTGCACCAAGCCTCCCCTGTCTCGAAGACTTCCAGGGCCCCTGTCTCCATGTTGAATGATCCACCACTGAATTCGGTGTGTAAGGCAATGAAGACCCTTCCTCACAAATTGTCAGTGCCCATGCCTGCCACGGGCCAACGAGCCAATGCCCATACCTGCCACGGCCAACGAGCCAACGCCCATGCCTGCCAACACCCATGCCTGCCACGGCCAACGAGCCAACGCCCTCGCCTGCCACGGCCAACAAGCTGGAAGCCTTGTCCGTCCCAGAGCCGGCATTGCCAGCCTCATCCATCCCATAGCCAGCGTTGCCAACTTCGGCCGTCCGGAGGAGGAAGAGAAGAAAGGCTTCTACTTCCAAATCTCTTCCCGTGCTCATGACCACAGAGGTCGTTCCTGAGTCTCTGCCCATGCCCACGACCACAGAGGTTGTTCCTGAGTCTCTGCCAGTGTTCACGACCACAGAGGTCGTTTCCGAGTCTCTGCCCATGCCCGCAACCACAGAGGCTGTTCCCGAGTCTCTACCAGTGTTCACAACCCAGAGGTCATTCTCAAATCTCCGTCCATGTTAACGACCACAGAGATCGTTTCCATTCTCTGCCCATATTCACGACCACAGAGGTCGTTCCCGAGTCTCTGCCCATACCCATACCTATGCCAGTGTTCACAACCACAGAGGTTGTTCCCAAGTCTCTGCCCATGTCACCACCTCAGAAGTCGTTCCCGAGACTCTGCCCATGCTCGTGACCACAGAGGTCATTCCCGAGTCTCTGCCAGTGTTCACAACCACATAGGTTGTTTCCGAGTCTCTTCCCATGTTCACAACCACGGAGGTCTTAGTTCAGCCTGGTTCCTGAGTTTTCCATGTTATTTTGTACTTTTACTTTATTTCTTTATTAAACTTCTTCAGCCACACCAAGATCATGCTCTTGTGACTTCCTTGCAAACGTTACAGCTATAAAAATGTAGGGTCTATGCTGCATTCTATTCAACTCGTTAACTGGGAATTTACAACGTCATACTTGGAAATGTGCAATGGAACACCACTTGATGTCGGACTTCCAACATGGAATCTCGTGCAGAAATCCTCAACTCCAGAGCATGTGAGCTGAAGCAGAGCGGTGTGACACTCTGCTCAATATTCTGCTTTAAAGCGGAGAAATTTCATGTTGGAGCTTAAATCCCGCTCCAACATGAAATTTCTCTGTTGTATATTTGTTTCTGCTTGTAATACATTTCTTGAATAAATGCCTCAATTATAGTTATAGAAAACAGTTCATCTGTTCATCAAGAAAACTTGCGACAACACCCAGAAAGTTGTGTCTTCTTCTGATTATCCAAATATCTACAGCCCTCTAAGTCTGCCTTCCATCTCGCTGAGAGCATTTGGCATCAGAGTATCACATACTGTGCTGTAACATGGTGTGGTATAGCCGGGCTGGGCATCACTGGCAAAATTATGCATACCTTCTTCTACCTTTTGTAAGAGGTTCATAATCCAAGTAAACCATCTTAAAAAATGGATCATCTAAATCTTTCTTCTGTGCTTTTGACACAGAGAACTGGTGAAGCCGGAGAGGTGAAAAATTCTTTATATTCTTTTGATTGGTTACCTTTCTTTCTGTAAAGAACAAATTTACATACATGTTATTAGTGTACCATTTACTGGACACAATCTAAATTCTATGCCTAATTACTTGGGTCAGTCTTTGAAATAATTAAAAAATAAGTGTTGTTATAACTTTTGTAGTCTAACTTTAACATTGCCTACATAAGCTCCCTTTCAATAGGCTAACTATTCATATTACAGTTGTTTGTTGGTTATTGCTTACTGACATGAATGCATAACAAAAGATTAATACCTACTGCTCTATTCATTTATTATCGAATGGAATGTAACCAACTAGCTCACCTTTTGCTGCATTATACTTGTTGTGTAGCACATCATCGTGCTTTCTAGCAAAGTGGCGCTTAAGATTCCAAAACAAATCTTTGCTAACTCTCACAGTCTCTCTACACTCCCTTTCAATTTCTTCTCCTTCCTCGTTCTTTACTTTGATTTTTACTGTGCACTTATGTATAAAGTTTGCAACTTCATTAAAACAATATTTGAACTCCATGACTTTAGATGTATTGCTTATTTTACAGATTCTCAAACCAGCATATCACAAAGGGCATTCTGGGTTGAGTGATTGGTGCTGAGCGGTCTAAGCAAGCGCAGCATAATTTTCAGAAAGGCGCTCTCCGCTGTGGAGGAAATATTACCTCTCTACTCCTCTCACATCACTCTGATAGGGAGTACAATGTTTATGATAAACATACATTTTTAAGCAAATAAAAAGACCCATATTCACGACCACAGAGGTCGTTCCCGAGTCTCTGCCCATACCCATACCTATGCCAGTGTTCACAACCACAGAGGTTGTTCCCAAGTCTCTGCCCATGTCACCACCTCAGAAGTCGTTCCCGAGACTCTGCCCATGCTCGTGACCACAGAGGTCATTCCCGAGTCTCTGCCAGTGTTCACAACCACATAGGTTGTTTCCGAGTCTCTTCCCATGTTCACAACCACGGAGGTCTTAGTTCACCCTGGTTCCTGAGTTTTCCATGTTATTTTGTACTTTTACTTTATTTCTTTATTAAACTTCTTCAGCCACACCAAGATCATGCTCTTGTGACTTCCTTGCAAATGTTACAGCTATAAAAATGTAGGGTCTATGCTGCATTCTATTCAACTCGTTAACTGGGAATTTACAACGTCATACTTGGAAATGTGCAATGGAACACCACTTGATGTCGGACTTCCAACATGGAATCTCGTGCAGAAATCCTCAACTCCAGAGCATGTGAGCGAAGCAGAGCGGTGTGACACTCTGCTCAATATTCTGCTTTAAAGCGGAGAAATTTCATGTTGGAGCTTAAATCCCGCTCCAACATGAAATTTCTCTGTTGTATATTTGTTTCTGCTTGTAATACATTTCTTGAATAAATGCCTCAATTATAGTTATAGAAAACAGTTCATCTGTTCATCAAGAAAACTTGCGACAACACCCAGAAAGTTGTGTCTTCTTCTGATTATCCAAATATCTACAGCCCTCTAAGTCTGCCTTCCATCTCGCTGAGAGCATTTGGCATCAGAGTATCACATACTGTGCTGTAACATGGTGTGGTATAGCCGGGCTGGGCATCACTGGCAAAATTATGCATACCTTCTTCTACCTTTTGTAAGAGGTTCATAATCCAAGTAAACCATCTTAAAAAATGGATCATCTAAATCTTTCTTCTGTGCTTTTGACACAGAGAACTGGTGAAGCCGGAGAGGTGAAAAATTCTTTATATTCTTTTGATTGGTTACCTTTCTTTCTGTAAAGAACAAATTTACATACATGTTATTAGTGTACCATTTACTGGACACAATCTAAATTCTATGCCTAATTACTTGGGTCAGTCTTTGAAATAATTAAAAAATAAGTGTTGTTATAACTTTTGTAGTCTAACTTTAACATTGCCTACATAAGCTCCCTTTCAATAGGCTAACTATTCATATTACAGTTGTTTGTTGGTTATTGCTTACTGACATGAATGCATAACAAAAAGATTAATACCTACTGCTCTATTCATTTATTATCGAATGGAATGTAACCAACTAGCTCACCTTTTGCTGCATTATACTTGTTGTGTAGCACATCATCGTGCTTTCTAGCAAAGTGGCGCTTAAGATTCCAAAACAAATCTTTGCTAACTCTCACAGTCTCTCTACACTCCCTTTCAAGTTCTTCTCCTTCCTCGTTCTTTACTTTGATTTTTACTGTGCACTTATGTATAAAGTTTGCAACTTCATTAAAACAATATTTGAACTCCATGACTTTAGATGTATTGCTTATTTTACAGATTCTCAAACCAGCATATCACAAAGGGCATTCTGGGTTGAGTGATTGGTGCTGAGCGGTCTAAGCAAGCGCAGCATAATTTTCAGAAAGGCGCTCTCCGCTGTGGAGGAAATATTACCTCTCTACTCCTCTCACATCACTCTGATAGGGAGTACAATGTTTATGATAAACATACATTTTTAAGCAAATAAAAAGCATAATTGAGTCAAACTTACTATATTACACATTAATAAATCTTGTTTAGCCAGTGTTTGCATAGACAGGTGTGTACAACACATTGTTCTCTCTTTTGATAATCGCACACCTGTAGAACAAATGCAATCACATAGCATCGTTTATCCTTTGCAATTTGGTTGGAAGGAGACATCTCGTAACAATTGAATGTCTGCTAAGCTAACGGAAGCATTACAGTTTTTTTTCCAATCATCTTTCAAACATCAAGCAATGGAATGCTTTTATGGTTGGAGATCAGAGATATTGGAATATCTTACATCAAACTTTGAATTGAACACATCATTAACTTGCCCTAGACTGAGCCTCAGAAGACACACCCACAGTCCATCCACAGTCTGATGCAAATTAAACACAAAACTGAAACGCTCATTTTCAATCTGGCAAACTCTAATCTGATTATCTGACTTTTTGAAAAATTATAAAATTATAAAAGCTTTTATCATCCGTTTGGAAACATAGTAGTGTTTACAAGGTATTTACAATGAACATGTATATATGTAAGATCAGTGGCATCAACTGAGGCACATAGCAGCCAGTAAGATATCCATGTGTACCCCTGCATATTGTCACATTCACAGTTGTCTTTTGTTTGTGTACTTTTATTTTGAAATTCTTGTTAAAGTTCCTGTTCCCCAGTCATGTGATGACCTGTTTTCCCTCAGTGTTCATGTGTCTTGCTTTCATTGGTTCATTGTTTTATTACTTTGTTATCAGTTCTAGTTTGTCATTGGTTTTAGTTAATTATCTTGTTAGAGAGAGAGAGAGAGAGAGAGAGAGAGAGAGAGAGAGAGAGAGAGATAGAGATCTCACGCGGTGCCACAGCGAGCACAACATGAGCCCTGCTTAATGAGTGACAGAACTAAACATTCAAACGTAGCCTGTTTACACTTTAGATCTGTGATATTAGACTGATTTTATTTCAGAGCTCGCCTTCCAAAGATTATAAAAATAATATTTAAACATAAGCCGCATTCTGTCAAGCACAACTTCCTTCCCTTAACAGCAGTGCACTGACATTTCTCCCTAAAACTCAAACTTAACGTCAGAATTGGCACAATCGGTGATTGTTGTAAAATGCAGTCTAGCTACTGTTGCTAAATTGCGGGATGCGTTGAATAATAAAGAGCGCAAGAGATACCGTTCCCAAGGCAGCGCGCGCTCTGAAACAGACCGCAACGAGACAAGCAAAGTATAGGCTACTTTGGGTTCATGTGCGCGTCTAAACGATCAACTATACACAAAAATATGTCAAAACGACCGGCTTGGAGATTCACTTAAACACAGTTTATGTCTTAAATGCAGGTAGTTATGGAAATAGTTGGGAGAAAATATGGTGCATCAGGAGCCTATTAGACTCGGTCTTAAAGGGGAAGCAGTCTAATAAACATGCTGACGATTGAGCCATTACTACAAATCAAACAACAAAAGGCAAAGAGAAAATCACTTACAGCTCTTGAATGAATAACTTCTTCATTAATAAGCATTAATCTATCTATGATAAACTATGCAGTGTTATTTTACAATTGATTACTTTATTAGATTTCTTTTTAGACCACACCTGAACAGTAATGTTAGTAGACCTTCCTGAAATTAAATCACTGTGCCTATATAACGTTTATCTTTGTGAAATTGTTTCTCTTTTGTTTATCTTTGTTTGATATATATATATATATATATATATATATATATATATATATATATATATATATATATATATATATATATATATCAAAAAGAACCGTTAAGAATACCGCTAAAGTACCGGATCGATAAGCACTATCGGCAAGAGTACCATAAAAATACCATTAAAACCTTAACGCTACCCATCCCTAGTTATGCCTGTGCTTCTCTTGGATGCTCTGAATATTGGATTACGTGTCTGGATTGCCCCTTAATTAAAGCTGCATTTGGATCTCAACCTTCGTGTCTCGGAGCAGTTTATTTAATATATTAGTTATACATGATTTATACAATATGTTTTTACATTATATATTTTTAATTTAAGTGTACAAGTGCAGATTGGTCAAGTGTTCAATAAATGTATTTGTTGAGAAATTTTGTCTATCTTAAGTAATTATTTGTGTTACATTTTATCTTTCAAATAAAAGGTTCAAATAAGAGGTTAAAAACAAGCACGTATCGGCCAAAATAAATCGGCAACATTAATCGGCCATCGGCCGACACGGATTTCAAAAGATCTGCATCGGCCTGAAAAAACCCATATCGGTCGACCTCTAGACTAGCCATAGCCTAGCCATAGTCTAGCTATAGTCTAGCCATGTCATGTCATGTCCATGGTTTCTTGTTTTTGTTTCATTCACATTTATAGTTAGAGATACTGGTTTCCACGTTTGAAGAATAAATTGCTCTTGGGTTCATCTTAACTTCATCATCATCATCATCATCTCTGCCTGTTTGGTCAGCAACGTTACAGAATACTTGACCACCCATTATGGACCCAGCAGTTCGGCTCTTGGATCTTCGTCAGGGGAATCAACCCCTGGAGGTTTATGTGGAAGATTTTTACTGATACTGGTTTCCACGTTTGAAGAATAAACTGCACTTGGGTTCATCTTAACTTTATCATCATCGTCTCTGCCTGTTTGGTCAGCATCGTTACAGAATACCTGACCACCCATTATGAACCCAGCAGTTCAGCTCTGTTTCTTCGTCAGGGGAATCAACCCCTGGAGGTTTATGTGGTTGATTTTTGTGCTCTGGCATGCCAGGTTAACTTCGATGAGGTAGCCCTTAAAGAATTTTTTTGTTTAGGACAAAATGAGCCAACCTCTTCCTTTATGCCTAGTGGTCACTTTTCCCTCAGCCTGGCTCAATATATCGACCTCGCCCTACTGATCACTGGTTCCGTGTTCACTGTGGGGGAGGCGGATGCCGAGCCAGTGTTCCACGACATAGCCACCACCAAACCAGAGTTCCACGGCCCTGCCACCCACGCCTGCCACGGCCAACGAGCTTACAGCCTCGTCCGTCCCAGTTGCCAGCATCGTCCGTCCGGAGGAGGATAAGAAAGGCTTCTGCTCGCCAGCTCCGCCTTCCAGGGCTCCGCCCCTTGAGCCTTCCAGGGATCCGCCTCCCGAGTCTTCCACGGCTCCGCCTTCCAGGGATCCGCCTCCCGAGTCTTCCACGGTTCCACCTTCCAGGAATCTGCCTTCCAGGGCTCCGCCCCTTGATCCTCCCAGGGCTCTGCCCCCGAAGTCCTCCATGGCTCCGCCTTCTACGGCTCCGCCCCAGAGACCATTCCTCATGCGGCTCCGCCCGCTCCCCCAGAGACCATTCCTCCTATAGCACCCCCCCTCCCGAGTCTTCCACGGCTCCGCCATCCAGGGCTCCAGCCCTTGAGCCTTCCATGGCTCCACCCCCGGAGTCCTCCATGGCTCCGCCTTCCACGGCTCCACCCCCGGAGTCCTCCATGGCTCCGCCTTCCACGGCTCCGCTCCTGGAGTCCTCCTTGGCTCCACCTTCCACGGCTCCGCCCCAGAGACCATTCCTCACACGGCTCCGCCCGCTCCCCCAGAGACCATTCCTCCTATAGCACCCCCTGACCCGGTCCCTGTCCTGTGGCCTCCTCCTAGGCCTCCTGACCCGGTCCCTGTCCTGTGGCCTCCTCCCTGGCCTCCTGACCCGGTCCCTGTCCTGTGGCCATCTCCCTGGCCTCCTGACCCGGTCCCTGTCCTGTGGCCACCTCCCAGGCCTCCTGACCTGGTCCCTGTCCTGTGGCCACCTCCCTGGCCTCCTGACCCGGTCCCTGTCCTGTGGCCACCTCCCAGACCTCCTGACCCGATCCCCACTTTGAGGTCATCCCCTTGGTCTCCTGGCTGCCCGTCTGGTCTGCTCTGGTTCCCTTGGTCTCCTGGTTGCCCGTCTGGTTTGCTCTGGTTCCCTTGGTCTCCTGGTTGCCCGTCTGGTCTGCTTTGGTTCCCTTGGTCCCCCCAATTGTCTTGTTATCTTGTTTAGAGTTCTGTTTGTTCATTGGCTTTTGTTACCCATGTCTGTGTATTTAAGCCCTCATGTTTGCCATTTGTCTCTGGTCAGGTATTGTACATGTAACCTTGTTGTTTTGTTAAAGTTTAGTCTTGCCAGGGTACATGTTCTAGTCTAGCCATAGTCATGTCAAGTCTAGTTTTGTCATGTTTAGTTAGGTCCATGGATTCTTGTTTTTGTTTCATTCACATTTATAGTTAGAGAGACTGGTTTCCATGTTTGAAGAATAAACTGCACTTGGGTTCATCTTAACTTCATCATCATTGTCTCTGCCTGTTTGGTCAGCATCGTTACACATATTCTTCTTTGTTATGACGGTGATCTAAAGAGTACTCATTGCTTTTGGATTGACAGAAATAGATTTGTATACACCAGATTATTGTTGTATATTCTATTACAGTTAAACCCACTGACAAAATATAAAAGTATCATTATAGTTGAAGTTATTCAAATACAGCATTATTTTCCTGTGAGATGTTATGTATCTTACTTTTTACTATACTGTATAAGGTTGTGCCTTGCTATCTCCGGATCACGTATTGTGTGAATTATGTCTAAATTGAGAAATTGGGCATCTAACCACTGTATTCACAAGTCCATTCACATGTCTGATAGTACCTTTTTTTCTAGATCACACATCTTAAATATGTATTTTTTCTGTTGCTAGGCTGAAAATTCTATGTTTAGGTATTCTGAGAAACTCAGAAAATTTTGCATGAAAACCTTAGGTCCCTTAAACCCTTCTTTAGTTAAGATTCATAAATAAATAAAATTGAATTTATACTGGCAAATATTTGTTGGACATTTTAATCCAAATCAGCAAATATAGTTGGATACATTTATAGAAATCTATGTCATGTTTGTGCATCATCCATAGGGATTTTGCAAGCGTGATATATTATCAGCCTTTATGAAGTTTCTAAATTTTGCATGGCCAATAGTTCACTAATCTAAAAGAGGAGAAAGACGTACTATAACCCACCTTTTTTGTTTTCTCCAATGTGAATGGAGAAGTTTGTAATTATTTGTGCCACAAGTCTTTTTATTTCCACAATGAGTATTTGCTTGTAGTATCTCATTATGACTGTATCTCCCGCACTCACGTTCATTCTCAACATCTGTCATTTTTTGTATTTGTGATCAAGCTGTCTTATTATAGGCCTATTTGACAAAATCCTTCTTTCTTGTAAATGTGAGTCTATACTCATGATGGAGTGGTATTGGAGCAATGGAAATGCTGACGTCCTGACTTTCAGAGAGAGAAAAAAATGCTCTTCCATGGTGGGCAAATTGCGCCGTTTTGCTTCTATTCCACAACACTCCCGTAACGTGAGTCAAGTTCACTGATATACGATCAAGTTCATACGATTGGGACAGTATGTATGTCGTGCAACAATCGACATACAACAAATTATAACTCGTACAGTGTGCACCCGCCATAAGTCCCATTGTAGGTCCTACCACAGGGGGGAGGAGCTCTACAAAGGGACCTCTGCCCAAGGAAGACGCGGTTTTACCAGTGGGGAAACCATTTTGCAGGATGTACATCACGTAGTGGGCCAGCAGTTTCTCCATTAACTCGCCTGCAAAAGGTCTAAGGAGGAAGGACATCCAGGGTCCACGACTTCGTGAACATGACACGGCGTTACATCCTGGCGTGATATGCCAAAGCAATGGCGTCAATGACCCAGTGGGTGATCCTCTGTTTGGAGACAGCTCTCCCTTTCCGCTGTTCACCAAAGAAGACAAAGAGCTGCTCAGAGCGTCTAAAGCTCTGAGTGCGATCCAAATAGATGCGTAAAGCACACACCAGACAAAGCAACGCCAAAGCTGGGTCTGCCTCCTGCTGGGGCAGTGCTTGAAGGTTCACCACCTGATCCCTAAATGTGTTCGTGGGAACCTTGTTCACATAGCCGGTCGGGGTCTTAAGACCACGTGAGAGTAATCCGGACTGAACTCCAGGCATGTTTCGCTGACAGAGGATGCCTGCATGTCCCCAACCCTCTTGATGGAAGTGAATGCAGTCAGGAGGGCAGTCTTCAAAGACAGGGCTCCAGGGGCTCAAATGCAGCTCCCCATAGGCCCCGAAGGACCACTGAGAGGTCCCACGAAAGGATGAGATGCGATCTGGGAGGATTCAAACTCCTTGTGCCTCTAAGAATCCTGATGATCAAGTTGTGCTACCCTAAATACTTATCGTCTACTGCATCGTGTTGTGCCTCTATAGCGGCTACATACACCTTCAAGGTGGAGGGGGACAGCCGCCCCAATGGCCTCTCCTGCAGGAAGGAAAAAATGGATCTGACTGCGCATCTATGGGGGTCATCGCGTTGGGAAGAACACCACTGGGGCAGGCTGTGGCAGAGCCGGTGTTGCTGCCACAGGGGGATTCCCTTGGGCAGGATGTGTTGGATGGCCTCCGTCTGCTTCTTAACCGAGGCGTCAAGGAATCGAACCATGTCAGCTTCCTTCTCGACCAGGTTGAGCCAAAGGTGGCGCTCCTGGACCACCAGGGTGGACATCGCCTGTCCGAAAGACCGTGCCATGACCTACGTCGAGCGCAGCTCATGCATCAATCCCGGGTCAGTACTACCCTCATGCAGTTCTTTCAGCGCCTTGGCTTGGTGCACTTGCAGGAGAGCCATGGCATGCAGGGCGGAGGTGACCGGGAGCCACTGGGGTGGCTTTCCCTCTGACGAAAGAAAGCCACGACTGCAATGTTGCCATGGTCATGTTCTCGCAATGAGGAGATGAACCATCTGCGAAAGATGTCTCTGCGTGGGCAGCGCTCTAACATGTGAGACAGCGATCGTGGCCATCAGAAGTGGAGAGATAGCGACCGCGACCAGGATTTACACACAGATGGAATGGCATCTTGAAAAAGACGCTCCATCAGTGCCACTCTTTTAGTAGGAAATTTACTCTTATTTTGTGGAAAGAATATACTCTTTTAGCTGCTGAAGCGCCCAGGGGCGTTCTCTGCACAACGCCGGTGCAAGAGGGGGATAAACTCCTGTAATGAGCTTCACTGACTTCAGAGGTGAATGGACCGGCTGAGGAAGCTGAACACAACCGATCGGCTCCAAAGAAAAAATCTGAATGAGTTGTTGCAAGCCAGCTCCTTTTATACCCTTATGTCCGGGGAGTGGCATGCAAATTCCACTCGCCATTTCCCATTGGCATTTTCTCAAAGATCAGAGGTGTTTGGTGCTCCCAAGGGCGACTGCTAGTGTCACTACATTGACACAATGTCGAGTGAGTGACAGACAGAGAACCAGCCAACCAGCTTATGCTGGTTTTAGCTGCTCTTTTCAGCAGGGCACCAATTTTATACAATCTGTAACGGGGGTCCCGACACTGTGTCTCTACCCACAGGGGTCCTTGGCCTGAAAATGGTTAAAGACTATTATTTATTATAATACTGTTCACGATTGAATCAAATTCAGCTAAAGAGCTATTTTTGAATGCAGTAGATACTATGTCAACCATTGAATTTTGCTCCCTGTCACCTCTATAACAGTCTTACCCAATGGGTGTGTTTGCACATCAAAATGTGTTGAGAGGACTCCTGGAACAGGGTTGGGAAACTCTGTTCTGAGACCTAATCTTTTACTGTATTAAAATACTGTGTATTTACTTCATCATATAACCACTGATTAAACACTGTTGTTATTTTTTATAAAACCTTTTATGCTGTATTTTTGTGTCTGCTAAACATGCATCACCAGTCTATACACAGCACATAAAAACAACTGTGGTTGGTGCTGTACATTTCATTTAAAGGGGACCTATTATGCAAAATTCACTTTTACATGGTGTTTGTACATAAATGTGAGTCGGCAGTGTGTGTACACAGCCACCCTACAATGTTAAAAGTCCACCCACTCCTCTTTTTATATTTCTATTAATCAAAAACAGTGTATCAAAATGAATGGTTTTCGTTTCTGATCTAATGTGACGTCAAGTTAGAGCAGGCCTCACACACGACTGGTGACGGACTCCACCCTATTATCATAGATCCTCCCCTGAGTGATCTACACACAATCCACCATTTTTTTCCACACTGGAGCCGATACAGTGAGAAGAATAATGTCTCAGCTTCGTAAGCGTCATAAGTATTCTGTTGTTGGCTGTAAAAGTGAACATAAGGGTCTTCATGTACTCCCTGCATCAGAGCCACTGAAGTTTTTTTTATTTTTTTTATTTTTATAAACGGTTTTTATTGTACAGACAAAACAAAAGTGTACATTGAATCATTAAAGAGACAGGCATAAAAGAGAAAACATTGTCTGCACATTTATCTTTTATACATTCCCTAACAACATATAACTAAATAAAGAAAGAAAAAAAAAAAAAAAAGGATCCACCACCCCAAACCCCTCCCCACCCCACCCAAGAGGATTAGAAATATCGGCAGTATCTACATGCAATTATACTATACAATAAAAAAATAAAAAATAAAAAAAAATCTTGTATACCCATGATATATTTAGTCAGAATCTAGTGAGGATACAGAGTCATAAATATTTAAAATAGGGTTCCATAATTTATAAAACTTATCAGTTGAGCCCCAGGTCGAGTATTTCAACTTTTCAAGTGAAAGAAATGACATCAGATCCTTTAACCAAGATGTAGTTGGAGGGGGGGTTGGACACTTCCAGTGTAACAAAATACACCTTCTAGCAATAAGAGAAGCAAAAGCAATAACCTCTGCTTTCTGTCTCGTGATGGAGGAAGAGTGAGACATGCCAAAAATGGCAACTAGAGGGCATGGAGATAGAGAAACGTGGAGAGCTCTAGACATGAAGTCAAAAAAAGAAGCCCAATACGAGTCCAGTTTTGGGCAGCTAAAAAATGTGTGGGTGTGATCGGCAGGAGAAAAGGAGCATCTGTTACAGTAGACCCCTGTTTCTGGAAACAATTTATGAAGTTTAGCCTTGGTAAGATGAATTCGATGAAAGACTTTTAGCTGAATAAGACTCAGCCGAGCACATATAGAAGTAGAATTAAATCTAGCAAGGGCCTCAGACCATAGCTCCTCCGATAACTTGATTCGCATCTCATTTTCCCAAGTCATTTTTAGACAGGAGAGAGAGGACATATTAGAAGAAAGTAACATGGAGTAGACAGAGGATATACGACTACCACCTGTAGAAGCTGACAATAAGTTCTCAACCAGAGATTTTTCTGGTAATTGAGGGAAACTAGGGAAGTTCGTCTTAACAAAACCGCGGAGTTGAAAATATCTGAATAAGCTTGTACTATGCAGGTTAAATTTGGACAAAAGATTGATGAATGAAGCAAAAGAATTATCAATAAAAAGATCTGAAAAACAGGCCATCCCCTTATCTTTCCATCTTTTAAAAGTGTGATCAATAGCTGGTGGTAAAAACAGGTGATTATTGCAAACAGGACTTAAAACAGATGTTTTAAGTTAAAACCGAAAATGTTGTCGAAATTGTTTCCAGATTTTTAAAGTTGATAACACAATAGGATTTCTAGTATAATTAGAGGGACGCAGAGACAGAGGAGCAAAGACAAGTGCAGGAAGAGAAGAAGAAAGACAAGTAGCAGCTTCTAGAGTACACCAGTCGACCTCCGGCGCATTACACCACAAGAAAATCTTAGAAATGTTGGCGGACCAGTAATAAAAAAGAAAATTTGGTAAAGCTAGACCTCCATCGCGTTTATGTCATTGCAGGATAGTTTTATTCACTTTAGGAATTTTACCAGCCCAAATAAATGAGGAGATGGTTTTATCTAGACATTTAAAGAAAGATTTAGGTAGAAAAAGAGGGAGAGACTGGAAGAGAAATAAAAGTCGCGGCAAAACATTCATTTTAATGGTCTCCACTCTCCCAACAAGAGAAAGGGGTAGGCTGTCCCATCGTTTTAAGTCTAGTTTAATTTGATCAACCAAATTTGTAAAGTTATTCTTAAAGATAGAACTGAAAGAATGTGAAATGTTTACACCTAAATATCGAAACCCTGAAGGAGAAAAATTAAAAGGTAGTGTACCTTTAGAAATCTTTTTAGCCACGTCATTTATGGGGAAACATTCACTTTTGGTGAAATTTAATTTGTAACCTGAAAAGGAGCCAAAGGTGTTGAGCAAGTGCATAATCTCGTTGGCGCAGCCAACTGGATCTTGTACATATAACAACAAGTCGTCGGCATAAAGAGAAACACAGTGTTCTGTGCCTCCCCTATGGATCCCGCATATAGACGAGGATGCTTTTAAGGCGATAGAAAGTGGCTCAATAGCTAAAGCAAAGAGCAAAGGAGACAAAGGGCAACCCTGCCACGTCCCACGAGAGAGGGAAAAGAATGATGAACTGTCAGCATTAGTTTTAACACTAGCAGAGGGAGCCGAATATAGAAGGCGAATCCATGAGATAATATTGTGACCAAAGCCAAACTTTTTTAATACAGTAAATAAATAATTCCATTCCACACGGTCAAATGCTTCATCAAGAGAAATTATCATTTCAGAGGTCTTAGGCAGAGAAGGACTAAAGAGTATATTTAGCAATCGCCGGATATTAGATGACATCTGACGTCCCCCAATAAACCCGGTCTGATCCTCAGAAATAATATCAGGGAGACATGCATCGATGCGCTTTGCCAGCACCTTTGCTAGAATTTTATTGTCAGCGTTCAATAAACTAATAGGTCTATAACTACTACATAAAGTTGGGTCTTTATTTTTTTTTAATAAAAGAGAGATAGATGCTTGATTTAATGAGGCTGGGAGAAAACCCTGCTCAAATGACTCCTTATACATATCAAACAATAAGGGGGCTAACTGTGCTGAAAATTTCTTATAAAAGTCTAAGGGGAAGCCGTCAGGCCCTGGAGCCTTGTTACATTGCATGAGACCGATGCAGGTGGTAATTTCATCTAGCCTAAGAGGTACATCTAATGTCTCCTCTGTTAATGTGTTAATAGTGGGTATACTTAAATTGTGCAGAAAAGATTCCATTAAGGAAGCATCAGAAGGAGGTTGAGAAGTATAAAGACTGGAGTAAAAGGAGGACAAGACAGAGTTAATTTTTTGAGGTTCAGTAATGAGCTCGTTAGAATGGTTATCATAAGTATCAGATGTAGCGTGATGCTGACTGATGTTTAAGCTGGGAGGCAAGAAGATGGCCTGCTCTATCTCCATGTTCATAATAGGTGGCTCTAGTTCTTTTAATCAAATATTCGGCTTTATTTGTTGAAAGCAAATCAAATTCAGTTTGTAACCTGGAACGTTTTAGCTTAAGATCAGGATTGGGATCGCTTGAATACTGTCCATCAATCTCTAAAATTTAACGGATAAGCTCTTGTTGCCGAGATTTTCTTGTCTTGGCTAAGTGAGCACTAAAGGATATGATTCGACCACGAATAAATGCTTTAAATGTCTCCCACAGAAGAGAAGCAGACACGGTCTCCGTTTTGTTAGTCTCAATGAAAAAGTCTATATTTTTGGATAGAAATTCGCAGAAGTCAGTTCTGGTAAGAAGCCCTACATCGAATTTCCACTGAGGTCGGCTCTTAAAAGTCGGCCTAAAGGAAATATCTAACAAATGCGGGGCATGATCAGAAATAACAATGGCAGAGTAATCTGAAGACATAACCGAAGAGAGAAGGGCTTTATTGAGGAAAAAATAATCAATCCGGGAGTAAACATGGTGCACACCAGAGAAGAAAGAAAATACCTTGTCAGAGGGATGAAAAAAGCGCCAGGGATCTATGCAGCCTATTTGAGTTGTTAGCGAAATTAGAGACCTGGACATAGCAGAGAGAGAAGAAGATTTAGTCAAAGATTTATCAAGATTATTATCGATAACACAGTTAAAGTCCCCTCCAAAAATAAGGTGATGAGTGTCAAGATTTGGGATTTTTGAGAAAAGCATAGACATAAAAGTAGGGTTATCCCAATTTGGGGCATATACGTTTACTAGGACTACTGGAGATTGAAAAAGAATACCACTGACGATTACAAAGCGGCCTTCAGGATCTGAAAGTACTTGCTCTGCTAGAAACATGACTCTTTTATGTATCAGAATTGCAGTACCCCTGGATTTACTATTAAAACTTGAATGAAATACTTGACCAACCCATTGTTGACCAACCCATAATATCAGAGGACAGTGATTTTAAATGAGAAAAAACTCTGGAGCGTTTAATTTGGCCACCCATCCCACGTACGTTCCATGTAACGATTCTAACATTGTGTCCAACCCCTCCCCCCTTAGAATTCACAGGTGGTTTACTCATAAAACTGCAAAGTAGAGCATAATAATCTAAATTGGGTACAAAAGAAAAAAAACAATGCTTTTTTAAGCTCAATCATGATAGCATGTGTAAGAGACATCATTAAAAGCCAAATAAGACAAAATAATCCTCCATTGAACATAACTCCCGAACATACCCAGAACCTAGAGAACAAAAATACTAATATGCTCAAAAATAGCAAAATAAGATCCCTTCTGATACTCGACCACTTAGACATGACGAGTTGCCAGAAAAACGTTATCACAACCGATTGTGTAGTGAAGTTGACTCCAACAAACAAAGAATTTAACACTAGTAAGAAAATTTACTCCAGAAAAAAAAAAAAAAAGGGGTTGACAGGGTCTCCTTATCGCCAACACCACTAGTGACGATTCTAAGCAAAGTTTTGGTGGTAGAATTTTTCTGCAGTCTCAGGAGAGTCGAAATAATGCTCCGTATTGTTGTATGACACGCGAAGTCTGGCCGGGTAAATCATGCCAAAACGAACACCACGTTTCTACAACAGGCCCTTGATGTAGTTGAACGAAGCTCTCCTGTTAGCCACCGAAGCGCAGAAGTCCTCATAGAATTTAATTCTGTGACCCTTGAAAGTAATTTCTTTTGACAATTTCAAGAATTTGAGGACAGCCTCCTTCTCGATGTAACGATGAAATATCACTATAATCGGACGGGATATTTACCTTGATGGGGTTTGGGTCTAAAGCTCCGATGGGCGCGATCAAGCTCCGGTGGGGAGGGAAGAGCGACGCCGGCGACCTCGGTGAACAAATCTGCCATAAACTGCCTTGCGTCCCTTCCCTCAATATCCTCCGGAAGACCAACCACACGAATATTCTGCCGTTTGGACCGCGAAACGAGGTCTTCCACGTTAGCTCTTAAAGCGACATTCTCCTCCGTCGCCGACGACAACTTCGACTGAAGAGTAGTGACCTCCTGTTCGAGATGTGTGATCCTGTCGCTGTGGTCGGATAGGCTAGTTTCCATGTCAGTGATGATTGTCGCTTGAGTTGCCAAAGTAGACCCAATAGAGGCAATGGATGAGTGAATGGACTCCAGCGACGAATTCAGCAGCGCGGTGAGTTCACCAGTTATGTTTCTCCTTAGTTTATCAAGTTCGTTCACCAGTGTGTCAGTCGTTAGCGGGTTTAAGGCGTCGTCCGACATCTTGCCGCTTTCATGCCCAGAATTAGGCGCCTTGGTTTGCGGGTTGATTTTACCACCAGCTCGCGTACCCTTACTCAGCTGGATCATATAACTTTAACAAAGATCAACTGTAGTACAAAAATAGCTAAAAAGCCCCAAAAGTAGTGTTATGAGGAAAAAAATATGAAATTGACATCGGAGCGCTAACACCACGCGTCTCTCCACTACATGGCAAAACCGGCTGAAGTTTTGTTTTTGAAGGAAATGTGCACCAAAACATACAACATTTTTGTATGTTTGTGCAAATCATTTTACACCGGACTGCTTTGTGAATGTGTCAATATAAAGCAGGATTTTCAAAATATGTGTTTCACAAGCATGGATCAGTACCAACTATTCCTGTTCCAGCTTAATATCCTGAAGATGAAAGTATTGCTCTTTGTATTTTGTGAATGTTTGGAAATTGCCTTTCCGAATGTGCTTGTTAGCTGATTCCGCGGCTAATGCAGCTAAAGGGGGTGGGGAGCAGCAGCTCATTTGCATTTAGACACACATGAAAACAGCGTGTTTTTGATTCCACCCAAAAAGAGGCATTTACAACATAATAAATGATCTGTGGGGTATTTTGAGCTGAAACCTCACAGACACATTCTGGGGACAACTGAAACTTATGTTACATCTTGTAAAAAGGGGCATAATAGGTCTCCTTTAAGGTAGCCTCTTTCTGTCTAAGAGGATTGTCATTGGCAAGAATGAGCATCAATATAAATCAGATGTTATGCTTTTAGTCAAAGATCAGGATACGCGAGGCTAATTTTGCCCTATCCACTATGCTGTAAATCATAGGCACTTAGTACAAAAATACACATACTGTATATACATAGACACACACACACACACACACACACACACATATATATATATATATATACTGTATACATATACATATATAATTAAGATAGAGAATATGTTTTTATAAAGATAAAGTAAACTAAATATAAAAGTTCATTAAAACATTACTTTTGTGCATCTACACGTCTTTGAAGCTATTCATTATAGCCAGTGCAATTGAATTAACTATTCTTGTCATTTCATTTCTGTGTGTTTTTATGCATACACCTCAGGAGTTCGAGAGGGAGTATGATCAAAGACAGCAGTTCAAGCATCTGGGTACAAGCAAGTTTCATGGCTTTGCTTACGATGGTACATGGACAATTACCAAAGCTTTTGCAAACATCATGGAGATTGTGAGGTACAGATAGAGATACAGCATCTATTGTAATTTACGCTGACCAAAAATTTTAAACCAGCCTGACCATCTACTGTATAACCAGGCTGAGTGATCAGCTAAAACCAGCCAACCAGCTTATGCTGGTTTTAGCTGCTCTTTTCAGCAGGGCACTATTTCATGATTATTTCAATGGATTTGCAAAGTAAACATCATGAAGTATGTACAGACAATAATATGGTACCGTAGCACCATACCTGTTTTTATGAGCATAAAACGCAACACTCAATTTTATACAATTTGTACCGTTACAAATGGGTGCTGGCTCTGTCTCTCTACCCAAAAAGGGGTCCTTGACCTAAAAATGGTTGAAGACCCCTGCCTTATGCTTATGCACATTCTTACACACCTTGTTCAATTTACTTAAAATGAAGTAAACCAACACAATTCTAGAACATTTTTCACAACTTTATTTGATTGTGTTAAATTTGTAAAATAAAAGTTTACTTAATCCATTTGAGTTGGGACTACATGAATATTTTTTGTGGTTTCTATAGGACTTGATTCGGAGAGTAAATGTTAAAATTAAGAATTATTTTATGTGTTTTTGTGCCAGATGAGTATAAAAAGGGATAATTGTTAGTGTTTAATGTTTTGTTATGTTGATATTTAGAAGAGTTTCTTGTGTTTTGGAGTTTTGGTGGTTAATATTATGGTTAAGAGTGGAGCTTGAACTAACAATGAGGACAGGTAGATAGTCGCTTCATTGAGCAACTGCTTTGCTAACCATAGCATAGTTATTAAACGACACTCTGTAGTGCTTCCAACCAGCATTTATTTAGCATGCTAACATTCACTAGTTAGTACATAAAGAAATAAAATAGATTTATTTGAGTTACATTGACACGTCTAATTTTGTTGAGTTTACCCAATTTGACTAGGTTCTTCCTACACAAAGTGTTTGTGTTGAGATTAAATAGTAACTTTAATTTAGAAAAGATCCTTTCAAACATATGGAACCACTGTTCACGATTGAATCAAATTCAGCTAAAGAGCTATTTTTGAGTGTAGTAGATACTGTCAAACCTTGAATTTTGCTCCCTGACACCTCTATAACAGTCTTACCCAATGGGTGTGTTTGCACATCTAAATGTGTTGAGAGGCCTCTAGGAACAGGGTTGGGAAACTCTGCTCTGAGACCTAATCTTTTACTCTTGTGTATTTACTTCAGCATTTAACCACTGATTAAACATTGCTATTCTTTGTCAAAAACTTTTATGCTGTAATGTTCATTTTGCGTCTGCTAAACATGCATCATCAGCCTTTACACAGCACATAAAAATAAAACTATCTGTGGTTGGTGCTGTACATTTAATTTAAGGTAGCCTGTTTCTGTCTAAGTGGATTGTCATTGGCAAGAATCAGCAGCAATATAAATCAAATGTTTAAATCAGGCCTCTTGAGGCATGCTGTATCTATAAGTCAGATATGAATAGTTGACAAATGGACATTGTCTTGTTTTGTCAACATCATCCACTTGTTTTGTTAACATTAATGGATAATGTATATTTTTTGATGCTGTAACTAGTCAAGTTAAGTCAAGTCACTTTTATTTGTATAGCACCTTTCACAACACACATAATTTCAAAGCAGCTTTACATAAAATCAGGCATTAACAGAAGATAAAACTGTAATGTCTATAATGTTGATGAGTCATCATTGTGTAATAAGATTAAATACGATTTTGAATTGTGTTTTAAAATAAATAATTAAATAATAATTGTATTTATAACCCCAGTGAGCAAGCTGAAGGCGACTTTGGTAAGGAACACAAAACTCCATAAGATGTTGGTTAATGGGAGAAAAATACCTGACTCACTGTGGGGGCCAGTTCCCCTCTGGCTAACATCATTAATATAATGCCAGTATTACTTATGTATAGTTAAAGTCATGGTTTAAAATTATTAAACTAAATAAGTGTTAAGGGACAGTGTTTAAACATAGATTTTGTATGAACTGTAAGATTAATTACTAATGTCTTTTAAGTCCATCCTATATTAACTGCAGAAGTTCACACAGATGCAGTTGTCCTTGTTAATTGACTGATGAAGGGTTTTGTTGGCAATTGAGAGTCTATGTATTCCATTTCAAGAGTGTATTCCATCAATAGACCGAGTTGATGCAGGCAGAGATCAGTGAGGTGCATCGCAGTTCAACCTGGCCGGTAATTTCGGTGAGGTTTGGTGTGGTCCGTCCAAGGTTCAGACAATGGCATATGAAGTATCCCATGTCTTATGGTTGGAGTTGGCATCAGTTCATGCTCTGAAGTCCATCATAATAGACTGAAGTGATGTTTGGCTGGCACCGGCTGTTATTAGTCATCATCATCACTCAGAGACACATTGCAGTGGAGTCCAACACAAAGCAGGAATGGAGCTGAATCCAGCTGGTTCTGGTGACCTCAGGATAGGAGTCCCGAGGTTGAGACAGGGAAACAAATAAAATAATATTAGCATAGATGCCATTCAATTTATTGCAGAGATATAGATCATGATCAATGTTTCTGGTTCTGGCAGACCAGACTAAAGCAGCCTAATTGTGTGTTGAAGGATAAATTAGGTGTATGCCTGGCTAAATAGATGAAAAAGCAGTCAATGGAAAGGAGGAGGCGAGAACCGGCTTGTCAATATAAATAATAGTTTTAATGATAAACTTAAAAGACAAACACACACATGATGGACATTAAAATGGGGGCGTACTTCCTGTAACAGTGTAGAACCCCCCCCCCCCCAAAAAAACAATAACATTTAAACGAGAGGGAAAAGGCCAATGCAGAGCGGCAGTGAGAGAGAGAGAGAGGAGAGAGAGATAAAAAAAAAAACTTACTCGCCGGTTCTCCGATACGCCATAGCTTGATCCTCGGCCACTCCTCCACACTCCAACGGACGACAGCCGCTTTTGATATTCTAGGAACTATTAGCAGGCCAGAATTTTGCGATCGTAATGAGCTTGATGGAATATAGCGTGGTAGAAGGTCACTTAAGTACTACGGAGCTAGACCATTCAAAGCTTTGTATGTAGTTAACAGAATTTTTTAATTAATACGTAATACGTAGTAATTTCTTTAATCATAAGGGGACAACACCATCAAGCGTGCTGGAGAAGACTGTATTTATATATTATGATATTACTTCAAGTTCTTCTGGATTTTTTGGCTAACTTATGAGATATAGCTGTAAGATTATTAGTGAAGCTATATTTAGTGGTCGAAAGAATAGCCCTACCTGAACGATAGCGTGGTGTGGATTGAGTAACAATAGCTGATTGCAGCCTACAAGAGATGATGTAATGATCTGAGATGTCATGGCTCTGCGGCAGAGTTTCTATAGTATCAATATCAAATCCATATGACAGAATTAAATCTAGCGTATGATTATGGTGATGAGTTGACTTGAAGAGAGTTTAGAATATCTATAAATGCTAATCCCAATGTGGTTATCTAAGTGAATGTTGAATCTATGAACAATTAAAGCTCCATCCACAGGAACTAATAGATATGATAGAAAATTAGCAATTTCACAAAAGAAATCAGAATAAAAATACTATATACTGTTGCAAGAGCAAAAGACAACAGATATTTTTTTTTAACTGTATCTGATGTGTCACATTAAGCATTATTAGTTCAAAAGACTTAAACTTATATCCTGTCCTCTGAGTAACACCAAAAACTTAAACACCAGAAACACCTCCTAATCAATCTTTCAGGTGAGGCAGCATGTTTATAACAATAACCTGGGGAAGTAGATTCATTTAAACTAATATATTTATCCGGTTTAAGCCAAGTTTCTGTCAAACAGAGTGCATCCAAAATATGAACTGTAATAATTTGATCGTAAATTAGTGCTTTGGTTATAAGAGATCTAATGTTTAGTAGCCCTACCTTTATATGATGTTTATGTTACAGTCCTTTCACTCTGTCAGTCTGGGATTTTGTCTGACAGAACAGTGGCATTATCGTCCCATGTCTGTCTTGTGTTTTGTTGTCTGTCTTTGTGTGAGTGTGCAGTTCCAGTTGTATTCCCAGCTGTGCACACTTTGGTCTGTCTTGTTTCATGCCTGGAGTTTTTTGTCTGGGTCCTGACTTCCTGTCTGGTTCGGCTTCGGTCTGTGTCGGGATTTGGACACTCATGCTCCGTGTCTATCTTTTATTGATGTGGGTGCATCATGTTTATGTCATCTTGGAAGCATGCACTCACGTCAATAGTTTATGTCTGTTTCTTGCGAACACGGGTGTGCCTTGTGTCTCACTCGCATTGTTCTGTGTTGCATTCTGAGCTGTCTTCACGATGTGCTGAGGTTCGATCATTTCGGTCTTAGATTTCGGGTTTGTGTGTGTGGACAAACTCTCGCACAGGTGTCCTGTCTTGTTTTTGTCGCCTGTTGCGTGCTTAATCAAACTTTTTCTAAATGGTTTAGTGAGGGGTTTGTGTTTGGTAGTTCGGACAACATACACAGTCTCTATGTGATATCTAGGTCACAGTCTCTGTGTTTTGTTGTATATGAGACCTATGTGATGTCTCAAGGCAGCTAGCAGATGTTTGGTTTAGCCCGTTTGTCTGCTTCCTGACCTGGCCCCAGTTCGTCAAATATTATCACTATTAAAACTATGAACCAAATTACTAGAGAGGAGAGCTGCACCTTTCCTGGAGGGATGGAGTCAGTCTCTCTTTACAGGTCAGGTTTACCCCAAAAACTCTTCCAATTGTCTATGAATCCTTCGTTATTTTACAGAGGTGAGAATAAGCAACAAGAGGAATCTCATATTCCAAATGTGTCATGAAGTCAAAAATATTTAAGGTGTTTCTTAAAGGAATAGTTCTCCATCAAAGTCATGCATGTCAGAAGTATGAGCAAATTATGACAGAATGCTCATTATAGGAAAAGTACTCCTAAACTATTATCCATCTTCTTGCATGTTTATGGTTTTATAATTGCTGGAAATTGCAGTTATATCATTGCAAATGGTATATGTTAGGAAATATTTGTTTTGGTTTTGGATCATTAGTAACAAAATAATATGGTTACAAAGCACAGTCAAAATGAAGTAACAGTATTCAATTAGAGTGTGTTAGAGAAAGTTTATTGTCTAACAAGCATGCAATGCAAAATGAAGGTAACATAACAGAATTCAGGAGTTGCAAAGGGTTAGAGAAATCACAATAAAATGAACAGTTAGATTCACTATAAATAACAGGAAAGGGCTTGTAAGTATTAAAGGAAAGCACAATAAACACACAATTGAGTAACATAAAACATTAAAGGCATCTGAGAAACAGATTCAGTTCAGATACTAATTTGTGAAAAAGTGGCAAAGCCTTTTTACATGTTCAAACCCACACTAAACACAAAGCCGATTATTTCTGTTAGTAATACAAATGTAATGAGTTGCTTCACAAAATTCACTGATCACTTAAAGCTCTTAGTTCATAAGTACATGGAGAGAAATACTTTTCTCAGTATGTTAAATAAGAGATTATAATATAGGCCTCAGACATGAAGTCACAATTGTTGTAGAATAGTTGTCTTTTTTTTAATGGTTCAATTTTAAGCATGAAGTGATTTTTTTTAATTATTAAACAATATACCATCTCTGTTCAAAGATGAATGAAGCACTGTTTGGAGGTTTGTTTGCTTGTTGTTGTTTTTTTTAAACAGGATCCGTCTCTTCATATTTCATTTCCATTCGTTAAGCATCAGAATCATTGCTTCCTTCAGATTTGCAGCAGCAGCACCTCATAATTGCCATACACGTTAGGACCAGAGAGATCAGGAACAGGATGGAAAATCCCACTATCTGAAGAGAATGTTTTGTATTACTGTTTTTTAAAGAACTTATTTGTTTCTATTTCAAAGCTAAATAACACTAATTCATTTAAGAAAGAAACAGGCCTCAATTTTACACTTATTCACAATTAAACACAAAACGATTGCCCTTCATACATTATTAGTCCAGGTTCAGATAGATCATACCCACATTTCACTCACCTGTGAGAAAATTCTGTTGGAAATGTCATCGTCTGAGGTTTTGCATTTTCTTCTTGCACAGACATAGTATTCCCCATCAACGCAGAGCAAGAAGATCCAAACAAAGGCAGGGGTGACACAAGTTACCATGGTACGCAAACAGCTTTTGCATTGTTGGGTTTGAATATAAAGCATGATTGCGAAGGAAAAAAAAGCAGGAACCACAAAGTACATTATCAAGAATGCTATGTTTATGTCTTGATTACAAGAGCATTTAAAATCAAACTCCATCATTTTTTCAAATCCCAACATCATAGCACCAATTAGGATATTTGAATATACTGGGCTTTCCTTCACCTCGTTTGTGAAGCCTCTAATCCATTCGGATTTACTCATTGTCTAAGCTATTATGGCAGAGGTGTATAAACTAAACCCAATAACGATCACTGACTGACTATTGTGCAAGTGTGCAAGTGAATTTATGTACACACGCTTTTCACACGTTTATGTTTGAGTGAAGCAATTTCTCTTCACATTGGTTTTGTGGTTATGTCACTGAGATATCTGCACCTTTAAAATGCTTTCAATAGAATGTGCACAATTCACATTGATGGCACTGTTACTGTATATACAGTTGAGAAAATATATGTGTGAAATAAAAGATACATTTTACAGTGACTGTGTAACGATTGAGGAAGTAGGAGAAGGCAGATGAAGGTTGAGGATCCAAACGCAGTTATCTTTATTTATTAAACAAACACAAAGGAACACCCACGATGGGGAAACAAACATAAAACTAGAAAACACAGGAACTAGAAACACAGGCTCGGGAGGAACATCCAACTACATTCAAACACGTTCACAAACAATCAACGAAAGACAGGGACTAACCAAAAACCAGGTGTATGTATATATATATATATATATATATATATATATATATATATATTTATATATATATCTATATATACATATATATATATATATATATATATATATATATATATATATATATATATATATATATATATATATTCTATATATATATATATATCACACACACATACACACACACACACACATGAACATAGAACTAAGGGGCCAATGAACAAACAGAACACCAAACAGAAGCAAATGGCAAACTAAACGAGGGCAGGTGAAAACAATGAACAGTGAACACGAGGGCTGACAGGAAGACTATGGAGGTACAAGGGTGACAAAAGTGAAAACTAAGGAATAACAAAAGTGACAAAATTACAAACAAAGGGCAACAGTGAGACAAGACAGGGTAACCGTTACATAGCCCCCCCTCAAGGATCGGATACCAGATGATCAACAAAAACGGGAAGAACAAATGACCAATGACTGGGGGCACAAAGGGCAGACAGGCAGTCCAGGGGGCAACGAGGGGCAGACAGGCAGGGGCCGGTTCAGGGCACCTGGGAGGTGGCCACAGGACAGAGGCCGGTTTAGATGGCCCGGGAGCTGGCCACTTGGCAAGGACAGGGACCGGGTCAGGGGGCCTGGGAGGAGGCCACTGGACAGGGACTGGGTCAGGGGGCCTGGGAAGAGGCCACAGTACTGGGACCGGGTCAGGGGGCCTGGGAGAAGGCCACACTAAGGGGACAGGTTTGAGTGGCCCGGGAGCTGGCCACAAGGCAAGGGCCGGTTCAGGGAACCTGGGAGGTGGCCACAGGACAGGGACAGGTCTAGGAGGCAGCCTCAGGACAGGGACAGGTCCCGGAGGCGGAGCTGAGAGGGGCCCTGGAGACGAGGCTGTGGGAGGTTCTGGAGGCCCAGGAGGCGGAGCCAAGGGAGGTGGACCCATGGAAAGCTCAGGAGGAGCAGGAGGCAGAGCTGAGGGAGGCTCTGGAAGCTCAGGAGGCGGAGCTGAGGGAGGCTCTGGAAGCTCAGGAGGCGGAGCTGAGGGAGGCTCTGGAAGCTCAGGAGGCGGAGCTGAGGGAGGCTCTGGAGGCGGAGCTGAGGGAGGCTCTGGAGGCGGAGCTGAGGGAGGCTCTGGAGGCTCAGCCGTAGGAGGCTCAGGAGACGGAGCTGAGGAAGGCTCAGGAGACGGCGCAGAGGGAGGCGTAGGAGGTGGAGCCGAGGATGGCTCAGGAGGCTCGGGGAGGCAGAGCCGCAGGAGGCTCGGGAGGCGGAGCCGCAGGAGGCTCGGGAGGCGGAGCCGCAGGAGGCTCGGGAGGCGGAGCCGCAGGAGGCTCGGGAGGCGGAGCCGTAGGAGGCTCGGGAGGCGGAGCCGTAGGAGGCTCGGGAGGCGGAGCCGTGGATGGCTCGGGAGGCAGAGCCGTGGATGGCTCGAGAGGCTTGAGGGGCGGAGCCCTGGAAGGCTCGAGAGGCTTGAGGGGCGGAGCCCTGGAAGGCTCGAGGGGCGGAGCCCTGGAAGGCTCGAGGGGCGGAGCCCTGGAAGGCTCGAGGGGCGGAGCCCTGGAAGGCTCGAGGGGCTTGAGAGGCAGAGGCTCAGAAAGCTCGGGAGGCGGGGCTCTGGAAAGCTCGGGAGGCGGGGCTCTGGAAAGCTCGGGAGGCGGGGCTCTGGAAAGCTCGGGAGGCGGGGCTCTGGAAAGCTCGGGAGGCGGGGCTCTGGAAAGCTCGGAAGGCGGGGCTCTGGAAAGCTCAAGAAGCTCGGAAGGCGGAGCTCTGGAAAGCCCGGAAGGCGGAGCTCTGGAAAGCCCGGAAGGCGGAGCTCTGGAAAGCCCGGAAGGCGGAGCTCTGGAAAGCCCGGAAACTCGGAAGGCGGAGCTCTGGAAAGCTCGGGAGGAGGAGCCCTGGAAGGCTCGAGAGACTTGAGAGACTTGAGACTTGGGAGGCGCTGGCTCTAGGACGGGCTCGACCACTGGCGCTGGCTCTGGGACGGTCCTGGCTACTGGCGCTGGCTCTTGGACGGTCACGGCCACTGGCGCTGGCTCTTGGACGGTCACGGCTACTGGCGCTGGCTCACTGACGTCTGAGGCGACAGGTACTGGCTCACTGACTTCTGGGGCTAAGGGCTCTGGCTCGCTGACCGTGGCTGACGAGGGCTCTGGCTCGCTGACCGGGGCAGGCGTGGGCCGGGAGGCGGACGCCTGTCTTCTCCTCCTCCTCCTCCGGGCGGACGAAGTTGGCCGTGTGGGTTCAAGGGAAGCCATAGGCATGGGGGTTTGTTCGCTGACAGGAGGGGCTGGTGTGTCAGGGAGCGGTGAGCTGCACGCTAGTAGGGTCGTTCCCAGGTAGTCGCGGAAAGTGCAGCCGGGCGATGCCTGTGGCACCTGCTCCCTCAGCGAGGGGTTCAAGCTGTTCCTGAAAAAGATCATCAGTGCAGAGTCCGGGAAGTCAGTAGCGTTCGCCAGGAGGAGGAAGTAGCGAGCGTGGTATACAAGTGGGTAGTGTTCTTGCTGCAGATTGAGCAGCCGACATTTGGCCCGAATAGCTGCTGGATCCATGTGTGGGTCTTTCGTTCTGTAACGATTGAGGAAGTAGGAGAAGGCAGACGAAGGTTGAGGATCCAAACGCAGTTATCTTTATTTATTAAACAAACACAAAGGAACACCCACGATGGGGAAACAAACATAAAACTAGAAAACACAGGAACTAGAAACACAGGAACACAGGCTTGGTAGGAACATCCAACTACATTCAAACACGTTCACAAACAATCAACGAAAGACAGGGACCAAGCAAAAACCAGGGTATATATACATGAACATAGAACTAAGGGGCCAATGAACAAACAGAACACCAAACAAGATAACAAGATGACAAACAGAAGCAAATGGCAAACTAAACGAGGGCAGGTGAAAACAATGAACAGTGAACACGAGGGCTGACAGGAAGACTATGGAGGTACAAGGGTGACAAAATTGAAAACTAAGGAATAACAAAAGTGACAAAATTACAAAGGGCAACAGTGAGACAAGTCAGGGTAACCGTTACACTATGGCACAATGTGTTAAAATGTAATATATAAATATAATGTGTAATATATATATAAATTAAGGCACCTGTATATATTTAAAAGGCCATGAATGTGCATTTGAGGTATGTTTAGTTTTAAGAAGTTGTGATTTGTGACAATAGATAAATAGTGTTAGATCTTCTTGTATTTGGCTGACCTGATATCATGTGGCTTGGCAATGTATCCGAGTTCTTCTAATACATAAACAAAGAGTAAGACAGACCAAATGCTCATGGAGAAAAGAGTTTATTGATATTGATCATGTAGCTTAGCTCTTCTGAATCTGTGTGACAGAACATTATACCTGAAGAACAATAGTGTTTGCACCTCCCTAAAGGCCCCCAATAAACCAGACGTACAGGATATCTCAATATGTTCCTCCTGGGAGGGCTTGATTGCTCTGAGTTTCTGGCTCCTTTGATTAACACCTTTACAGACACAGATGCAACTCTAACAATGTAGATATCATACAGATTAAAATACACATAATCCTTAGATCGATAGATAGATATAATTATTCTTATTGCCGAGTATTGACGCTGACCACCCCTGGAGTCGCAAGTTTGAATCCAGGGTGTGCTGAGTGACTCCAACCAGGTCTCCTAAGCAACCAAATTGGCCCGATTGCTAGGAAGGGTGGAGTCACATGGGTTTAACCTCCTCTTGGTTCATGATTAGCAAGTAGCATGAGCCTCCATTTGCGGAGTCTCTGTCATGCACAGCGAGCCACGTGATAAGATGCATGGATTGACGGTCTCAGAAGCGGTGGCAACTGAGACTTGTCCTCCGCCACCCGGATTGAGGTGAGTAACCGTGCCACCACGAGGACCTACCAAGTAGTGGGAATTGGGTATTCCAAATTGGGAGAAAAGGGGATAAAATAAATATATATATTCTTATTGCGCTTGTCATTCTCAATTTCTCGCTCCCTCTCTCGCTTTTTTTAGGCTGACCCTCATGGGCGAGACTTTGCCATTCAGCCCTATTCAGAGTGCTTTGAAAACACATACACAGATTACTGGATGGCTGCTGTCTATGTTTATAAGGGGATACACTGGTATGAGATCAGATGTTGACATGTTCACAAAGTGAAAAATTAGCATTATACTGAAAACAAGATGTCTCTTAAATGCTCTCTTATATTAATATTATTAATACTAAACATCACTGAAATCAAGTACATAGTCAAATGAAAATGTACTCATCATTTACTCACCCTCATGCCATCCCAGATGTGTATGACTTTCTGTCTTCTGCTGAACACAAATGAAGATTTTTTTAGAAGAATATCTCAGCACTGTAGGTCCATGCAATGCAAGTGAATGGTGATCATACCTTTAAGTCAACATAAAAGTAATCCATAAGACTTGGATGAGAAGTCCAATATCCAATAGTTGGGGTGAGAACAGACCAGAATATAACTCCTTTTTCACTGTACATCTTGCCATTGCAGTCTCTAGGCACGATCATGATATCAAGCTCGATTGGACTTCCTAACACTTGACACTCAGACCCCTAGATGGCACTATAAGAAGTGTAATTGAGCTTGAAATCAAGATGGCCAAGGTGACTGCTGTCAAGATGTACAGTGAAAAAGGAGTTATATTTTGGTCTGTTCTCACCCAAAACCAAATGGATCGCTTCAGAAGACATTGATTAAACCACTGGAGTCTGATGTATTATGTCCATGTTGACTTTATCTCCCTTTTACATTTACATTTATGCATTTGGCAGACGCTTTTATCCAAAGCGACTTACAGTGCACTTATTACAGGGACAATCCCCCGGAGCAACCTGGACACAATGGTGGTGGCTGTGGGGATCGAACAATGACCTTCTGATTAACAGTTGTGTGCATTAGCCCACTACGCCACCACCACTCCTCTGGGGCTTCAAAAGCCTTATCACCATTCACTTGCATTATATGAACCTACAGAGCTGAGACATTCTTCTAAAAATCTTCTTTAGTGTTCTGAAAAAAAGTCATTCATATTTAAGATGGCATGAGTGTGAGTAAATGATAATATAATTTTCATTTTTGGGTGAACTAGTCCTTTAAGTCTTCAGATCTGTTGTGTTGGCTGATGATTCTCTACGAAGTCACTTTATAATGCATTAGATTAGATTAAATTCATATTACACATTGAAGGGAAGTGTGATCATTGAAACATTTTAATTATGTCAAACATGAATATGTCTCCTTTCCAGCTGAGTACCTATTTCCTGGCCTGGACGACATACCATCGTCTGGCCCAGTTATTCTGATTGGTATATGTGCATCCACACTGTCCTAAGTTCAGCCAAATGGGCAGTTCTCTATCTTGGGCCTTGTGCTCATCACATGCTGCACCAACACACTGTGTATGGTGTTTGTTCCAAAGGTACAACATGGATATTACTTAAAATGTTACTTTTTCATTTGATGTCATGTGATTACTCAGTACAGTTCTGTATGTTAGAACCTTTTCACATGTTCTGATTTAGAAATGTGTCCCA